>NW_011341679.1:29517-48100 GCF_000735185.1 Notothenia coriiceps
GGTCTTAAAATGTATGGAAAGGGTCTCAAAAAAGGTCTTAAAAGGTTTTACATTTGACATATACCCTGCTATTGTAATAAATGGAAAAGTCTAAGCATCATCGTTTTAAAGTNGAGTCACAGACTGTGGTGTTCACAGAAGCAGAGTTAGTGACAGAATCAAACAGAGAGCCACAGGACACAAAATGCTCATTAAAACAATTTAGTATGGTGGCCCTGTCCGATATAGTGCCAGATACTGTGGTAATGCACGGGGGTAGCTCATTACGGATATCACTGGTGGATATCGATTTTATGGCTTTCCAACATTTTCCAGGATTATTCAGGTCCTTTTGGTAACTGACAGATAATACTTAGACTCAGTGGCGAACTGTGTATCACAACTGGACCTTCTGTAGACACACACCCCCCCCTCTCCGCGGCATTATAATGTCCGTCTTTTCACTGAATTGTCGTCTTGAAAAGGGTACTCACAACCATTCCGCAACAACTTCATCTTCACCTGTTACACTTGTCATTTCAACGTTAAAAACAATAAAACGGCATGAATTGCTTCGTCGCATTCATCTAGATCAGTGGTTCTCAAACTTTTTTCAATCATGTACCCCCTTTGGAAAAAAAATTCAGCCAAGTACCCCCTGATCAGCGCAAATACTATTTGTTAAGGAAAAAATGCCAAAGAGGTACAGTACAGCGCTGCACCATCAGTGTCTGATTTATTAAAACAACAACCTTGTAACTGAGGAACACTTAAATGCTACATTTCAAATGTTTACAATCCATCACTAATTTCATGGCCAACCAATTTTAACATCATGTAATAACACTAAGACGACATTAGTTGCATTGAACTGATCTTTTAAAAAAGTTGTACTTACAATTTAGTGAAAAACATGGGCTTGTGCTTCACTGAGGATCTTTGTCATTCTGACATGGAGGCAACTGCAGTTATTACACTTCGCGTTTTGAAATATGTGTAACTCCGTTCATATAAAACCCACACTGTCAAACTTCTTTACTTTTCCTAAAATGTGTATATTTATCTATTATTTTTATTTTTTTTCATTAACAAAATAAATCTCACGTACCCCCTGCAGTACTCCAACGTACCCCTAGGGGTCCGTGTACCCCCATTTAGACCACAAAACAAAAAGGAAAAAACAGAAATCACTACAATTTGTCTGCGGACGATATATGCGGACGATATTTAATTGTGGACAAATCAATGTATGGGAAACACTGTTCATCATGGAAGAAGTCATGCATACACCAATCTTGAGGACGAGAGTTAGGGTGGGGAGAAAAAAAGCTGGTCAATGTATATCTTGTTACATAGTGGGTATCGTTACGACATCTGTGTTCACCTAAGTTGGCTGAGCAGGAGTTTCTTTCTTTCTCTTTTTAGGTGAGAAGTTGTCCAAGCAGCAGCTGCAGCACAGCAACATCATCAAGAAGCTGCGTGTGAAAGAGAAGGAGAGCGACACAAGGATCATAAAGCAACAGAAGAAGATCAGGGAGCAGGAGGAGGAGCTCAGGCAACTGCAGCAGGTACGATTTTAGTGCATTCAAAAAATGGGAATCTAAAAGTGAAAATGACTTTGTTGTTAAATGCCTGCTTTTCGATGCTGGCAGTACGGGCGATCTTGGCAATTGGCTTCTGTGTCATGTAGATGTGAAAGGTGGTCTTAGAGGTAACATTTCAAGTAGCTGGAGGTCGTTATCTCAAGCACATTTAGGCTAACTCCAGCTAACTTATATTCGATTGCTCCATTAAGCAGCATGTGGGTGCTCAAGAATCTAAAACCTGTTCTTCAGGCTGTCTAAATTCGTCCTGCTAGTTTTCTCACGGATGGGCATAGCAGGTTGTGGTGCTGGTTTTAACATGGGGATAGATGCAGTGAGCTCATAATGGTTGTATAAGCTTGAGTAAGAGGTGTGTCTAAAAAAAACCTACAACTTCTTATTAGGATCTCCTAGTGCTGCTGTTCTTTGCCAAATGTGACTCCTTTTTCCCTTTTATTTTCAGTAAAGCTAAAGAATAAAGTATATTTAAATGTTTTATATTTGTGCGTTATTGGTTTACCACTATTCATTACTGTTATCTTTAAATAGACATGACATGATAGTGGGTCCTCAGCTACTTTTCATGATCATACAGTGCTAGTTATGATAAACTTAAACCATTTCGAAGTCATGGCTGTGATTTTCTCCATGTTTTATGCATTAAGGTTCTAGATGGGAAGGAGGAGGTGGAGAAACAGCACAGGGAGAACATCAAGAAGCTGAACGCGGTGGTGGAGCAGCAGGAGAAGGATGTGAGCCGGCTGCAGACGGACTCTGAGGAGCTGCAGGAGAACAACCGGAGCCTGCAGGCAGCGCTGGACAACTCCTACAAGTAAACACTGACACGCCCTGATATTCATACCCAATAATAACAACAAGGACTCTGACTGTAAATCTAACCCCTGCACTCTAAATATCATTATATTATTTCATGGTTGACAGAATATACAGCGCCGACTAAGTATTTGGGAATTGAAACACTTGGTGGGACTTCTCCTTATTGGATTTGAAACTTTTGAATTTAAGGTTCAAGTGAAGGCTTCCACCTCAAATGTTAGGCTGTTTAGATCTACAATTGGTTAACAGTACTGGGATCGTTAACATTTGCATAAATAATGTTTCAGTTTGAAGGAGAGCTAAAGTAATATTTAATAAAAAACAGTTTTTTATTAAATATTACTTTAGCTCTCCTTCAAACTGAAACATTATTTATGCAAATGTTAACGATCCCAGTACTGTTAACCAATTGTAGATCTAAACNAATATTTATGCTGTTCCTTTTATTGTTTATTAATAGTTTTTAAAATATGTTTCTTTAGGGAAAAGGTGAGTGGGAAATGGAGCACACACACGTACTGTATGTATTAGCATTACATCTTCTAATGATCTTTTACTGTAAATGGTCACATCAAAAGCAAGATCAAGATTTGTGTTTATTATTATTTTATGTGATATTATGAAGGGCTCAGAAAATGCAACAAAAACAAACATCATATGATTCATATAAAAAACGTCATTCTTAATCAAATTGAATCTGCATGTTTAGTACATTAATAAATGTTGGGACAACTGTATGAAATTGTTCAAATTATATTTATTTGAAGACTTTAGTGCAGCATCGATGGTGATGTAGTGTTCTGTATGGATGCAATGAAAATGCTAACTTTTAATGGGTGAATCCAAACAATTCAAATTAAGAGTAGAAGTATTGTTCACCACCCAGATAAATGTTTATTAATTTACATATATATAAGCTGTAGAATCCAATTTTCAGGATTTCAATCGTGGACCACTCTCAGGTCTACAGCACATGTTGTGATTTGCAAGGAGTCAAGAACAATACATAAAGGTCTCTGTACAATATTTTTATATATTTCTTCAACTATTTTAAATCAAGAAATAAAGAAGGAGGAATTTTATAGTGCAAAAAACTTAAACCATCTCGTACAGTCTGTAGGAAACTGTCTATAAGCTACTATGTAAAAGGTTTAATCATGAGAAATGATTTCTAAAGATCCCAAAGACTTTAAATGGTATCCTTCATACTGGTTCTGTAATAATATATTGTATGTAATGCAAAATCCCAACACCCCCGCTTAAATATGTTCCTTTAAAATAAAATAAGAGATAAAGATAAAAGAACTTTCCTTTGACACAGTGATTAAACTTAAATTATCTGTCTTTGGGACTGCATGTGTGGCTATGTTGGTTGATTGGTTTGTTGATAGTGTCCCAGAATCGACACAAGAACAGTCAAAGTTTATTTCTGGTTCTTCAGAAGTTCGTCTATCTGGCATTTGTACATGTTCTTCACGTCTATCAGGTCCAGCCTCAGCTCCTCTGCCTCTTCGGCTTTTTCTCCGTACATCTGCAGGATGGTGTTGTGCCTCTGCTGCAGATCCTGCAAAGCACAGCCACACACACATCAGAAACACACTCTGCAAATACAGCATTCAAGAATCCTGTGTTTGCTTTTATAGCACTTACCTTGAGATGGACTTTCAACGTGGGAATCTCCTTCACCATCTCATCCATCTCATCGGTCTGATTGGTCAGTCGGACCAGCTCTTCTGCCATCACAGAACGACTCCTCTCTAGACTGGAGATCTCAATCTGAAACAGCAAGAGGACAGAGAGAAGGTAGTAAAAAACACAGATTATTTCATGTTAAAAATATACGCATCGTTAACCTTAGATAGTGAACACCACATTGCCCCTGTAGGCATGACTACGGTATTGAAGTGTATGTTATTTTGGATCAAAGTGTCAGCCTAATAAAATGTAAAAATGTTTCTTATTTTGCAAACCTGTCTATAAACCCTTGGCTGTATCTAAAGTAGATTGCCATATCTGTAAACCCACCATAAACAAATTAGACAAAGACACAGTATTTACATTTGTATTCAACGATAATCCTGTCTTTGTTCATAATTTGTTCCTTCTTTTGGAGGTATGTTTTACATTTGGTTACTGTTCCTAAATCTCTAGCAAAATAATTACTACTAATTTATGTGTTGATACTCGTCCAGATGTATCATTATTTAATTTTAAGGAAACATTGTATATTTTGGCCAGCCTTCTGTCCGCAGAAAGCTTGTGCTGGCGTTAAGCAGTACAATCAAACTAACACTAAAATACTTTACATATGTATTTAGCTCAGTTAAAAAACACTACCTGCAGCTGAGCGATCTCTCCTTCTCTGAGTTTGAGCTGAGACTGCAGGTTCTCCATGATGCTGGAGCCCCCCGACAGCCGGGCGGCCTCGTACAGGTTGGTCCCGCTCATCGACATGGACATGGTCATGTTACTAAGAGAGTGGTCTAAAAGGTCCTCCTGAGGAAGAAAGAGACAGTTTCATCCCACAGGCCATAAGACTGTTAAACACCTGAACTTTTGAAAGAACATCCATAACATTCATCTGTTCGCAACTTATATATATCAATATTCCAATTACTTGTATATGGACAACTCTGCACTATTTCCATTATATTCAATTTTATTTTATTTACTTGCACTATCATCTGTGTTATTGTGTTGCACTGTTGGAGGAGCCTGTGACCTAAGCATTTCATTGTCATAACCAGTGGTGTAGTGGGGATTTTTTTACTTGGTGGACGGGGCAGGGGTGGGGGGGTGGACGGGAGACACTATGGACGCACTCGTGAACTGTCAACGGGGGGGGGGGACCTCTGTGTCGCCTGTCAGCGCAACTTACATGAATGCCGTTTAGACAATATAATAATAAAGGGCGGTGCCGGCTGTCAGCGAACCAATTTGGCCTTTCTGCGCGACTGTCACTCAAATGCGGGACATAATCACAATTTGTGGGACGCGGGACAAATTATAAAAAAATGCTGTGTGTGCAGTCCCGCACAGTGCCTGGTCACCCTACACACACACACGCTTCAAATCAAGTTGCATAAATGCTTGAGCTACGTTTTTATTATAATTACTGTGAAATCTGCCTATTACGTTTTCGTCATATTATTACAACAAACACACACTTGCAACTGATAACACTGGCAATGATTTTAGATGTATTAGACTATTAAAAAAAGAAATCATGCTTCAAATAAGTGGGGGTGCGGCGTACCCCCGCGTCCAACGCCCACTACACCACTGGTCATAACTACACTATGTACATATGACAATAAAAGCCTTGAACTTTAACCTAAATCCAAGCTTGTGCAAACTTTTCTTCATTTCTACATTTGAACATTTGTCTCAGTGTGTACCTGGGAAAGAATAGAGGAGTGTAGAGCAGCGTTGTCCGGCACACTGATGGAGCTGGAGCGAGACAGGGAGGGTGTGGAGGACGCCGGGGGCTCTCCTACAGAGTGATTCATGGTCTTCCTCTCCTGATTGGGACATCAGTCACAAATATTAGAAAATAAAAACATCTGATTCAATTCTGATGAGATAAACCAGATTTATAATCTCGAAAAGCTCCTCCACCTTTTCCCTGAGAGCTTCATTAGCCAAGTAGCATTTCTTCTTCTCTTGCTCCACCTTCATCCTCTCCATCTCTAACTGATTGGTCAGCAGCAGCTGGTGGACGAAGCAAAAAGATGCACATGAGGAAGTTGTTTTTTTACAGAAGAGAAGAACAAGAGTTAGGGAAGACAATAATGGTACCTTTTCTTTCTTGGTTTCTTCTAGCATGCGGTTGTGCTCTCCTCGCAGATTTTCTAAATCAACATGCTCCCTATATTAAGAAAGAAAACAAGAAAATAAGTATGTAAAAGGTAGGGTAGGTAAGAATGGAGAAACCAGCTCGAGTGCGCTAGAATTTGAAAATACACAACCGGAAAAAATCTGCCCCTTCCTTCAGACTTCCTTACAGAGCCCCTCCTCCAACACACACGAACGCGCACATGACCAATGAGGGCACGAGATAAGTTTGTGCACAGATGGAAGGCTGACAGGCAGGTAGGCCATCCAGTTACTTTAGCCGGGCCGGCTCAGATGATTGGTCGTGCTTTTTACAGCGCCACGGCTTCCACAGATGACATTTTGTTTATGTATTTATTGTCAAAGCATTTATTCATTGCTATCGGGATGTTAAGAGCATTCCATGGAATAAAAAAAAAAGTGTTTCTGAAGTGAATTAACTACCCCACCTTTAATCAGTCAACAGTATCAGGGATTAGAAATGTGTAAAATACTTCTTATAACTGAATACAATCAGCATAATGGTGTGAAATCGAAACACAATTATCTATGAGCTTTCCCCCTGAAGAAGGAGCTGAAGGGTTCAACTGTGTTTTGTGTCCTATTTTCAAACTTTCTCAAAGCCCTGTGTAGGTGAGAGGCCTCAGGGGCATTCTTTTGGACCATTCAGAAATATTGTCTTCCTATGAGTCATAATGCACTGCACTGAATAATTGAAACCTTTCTGCGACAAAACCAAAAAGCATCCGAGCCAGCCAGGATTTGAACCTAGAATCTTCTGATCCGTAGTCAGACGCGTTATCCGTTGCGCCACTGGCCCAGTTGCAGCTGCTTCACATCTCACAAAATATAACCCCTTGCCTCAAAGGCCTCAACACGCATGAATGCTCGTGTCAAAGGGTAACCCTCCCCCACCCGGCCCCTGCTTCACTGACTCATAAAGCAATATGTGGTGAAACAAAAACTCTCTCTGAAGCATTAGCATTACAAGGGGAGACGTGGTGACTAGCAGTTGGATCCTTAAAATAAAAACTATGCCAGTGAGTTTCACGCATTGATGTGAGACATCCAGCAGAAGTGAGATATTTAGTGTGAAAGACATTCTAGCATAACATTCACTGCTGGGACTACTCGTGTTTTGAAATAAGGTTTAAGGAGAACAATGACCAAAATAAAACTAACTGCATCTACTGACAGTTAGCTCTGGAGCTGCTATTTGCATTATAGATTTATCTGCCATTTACTTTCTACTTTAATAAATGAAACGTTGCTGTTCTATTGTTTCTCCTTGTTTTTCAAAGTCTAAGGTAAGTCTTAGAGCACCGAGTTATCATTCAGTAAAACCTCCTCAACCATTTGAAAGCCAGACCATTGTTTAAATGGGCGCTATTATACCAGACCATTGACATGCACAAAAACCTATATAATTCTACTACAGGAAGGGAAAACCCTAAAATATCTTAAAAAGACCTCTTCAAATTAAGTCGATGAACTCAACCATAAAGAAATCAAACTATAAAGAAACACTTGATTAGACCAGTGAAATAAGAGAACAATACTAGGTGACAATGACTGGATGTACCTTGTCATTGAACTCTGTAAACTCCAGTTTAAGTTGTCATTTGTTACCTAGTGCTCTCATCCTCCAGTTTCTCTCTCTTGTTCTTCTCAGCCTCCAGCTGTGCGAGGAGCCGGGCCTTCTCCTGGCGGAACAGGGAGATCTGTGACTCCAGAGAGGCCTGCTGGGACCTGATGGACAGGAGCTCTTCACTCGCCGACCGCTCCCTCTCCACCGCAACGGCCAGCTGCGCCTGGGCATCCGCTGTGGAGAAGAAAAGGCGTTGAATCACTCACACTTATTGTTTGTTTCACACAGACAGTTAATATGTCCTTCCTCTTACCTAGCCTATCAGAGATGCTCTTCTCCAGTTTCTCCCAGGATGCAGTCTGTCCGCCTAAGGAGGCCTGCAAGTTCTCAATCTGTCGCAGAAGGGGCCGCGTTGCCGAGGTAACACTCTGGCTGAGCTCCTGGTTCCTGGTCTCTGCCTCCTGAAGCCTCTGTGGAAGATAAAGAAAATGGCATCCAATAAATACATCTATTTTGGACAGCTTATTGTGCTCATGCTTATTATATGAGCATGTTATGTTACCTGCTGCAGCTCACTGATCTCCTCCCTCAGATAGTCTTCCTTCCTTCCTTGCTGCTGCTCAGCCCTCTGCAGAGCCATCCTCAGGTCCGCCACCTGTACACAGAGTTAGATTAATAAAGGATGTCATGTTAAAACGTGCAATGTTTTTATACTTTCATGTCATGAATTTTAACTTCATTATATTTTTATTTCAAAATTCTTCTTACTGGGGTGTTTCAAAACAGGTGTACATGAAGATATATTGTACCTAATACACAAGATCATGTGCACACAGGTGGACTTTATTTACCTCGTTATATGACTCTGAAAGTCATTGTTATTGGGCTTTATTGGATGGGGGGTGAAGGGGCTTTTTAAAACAAGCTTTACTAACTTTACTCATTTGGACTATTTTGTGTTGGGCCATTACATAAAATCCAAATAAAAATCATTTGCAGGTTTTAATGCAATCAAATAAAAAAACATCAAGGGGTGCAGGGGCGCGGGAAGGGGGGGTGCTGAGGGGGCTGCAGCACCCCCATCTGTTGGCGGAGAGTTGTAACTGCAACGCCAAAAAGTTCACTAAACAAATCAATACAAAAGTTTTATTTTGAGTTACTATTTTTGAGTTAGCATTTTAGTGTAAGTCTATAAAAAGCTTCACTATATAAGAGAAAGTGATAATGCGGTGTGCTTTCTCTGTTGCTCTGCTATAGAAAAGAAGCTCGTCAGTGCAGACAAGATCAGGGATGGGAGTTTGTGAAAGCAGGGTTTAACAACTGGCGAAAGGCAGGGGAAACATTTAGGGAGCATGAGAAGTCCCATCAACACACAGGCCGTCCACAAACTGGCAGCATTAAGACGAACAGCGATGAATGCACTGCTCTCACAAGCTGTTGCTAAAGACCAAATGACTGCATTTAATATGATGTTATTATACAGGGCCGCCCCCCCCTACACGCATATCACGCAGAGCCCTCGCGGATGGGGCCTCATTTTGCGGAGGGAGCCTTTGAAGCGCAAACGCGGCGCACCTACAGTGTAGTGCTCCACTAGCACCCCCCACCGCACCCGCACGCCGCACCCCCATCTCTGACTGAATTCCTGCGTCCCTGAAGGGGTGTGAATACTTTGGCAAGGCAGTGTATGTTATAATAGCTGCACCACTCACTCACAAGAGGTGTATTGAGGCTGCACAAAAGCCTAGTCTAATGTTTACTTTAAATGAATGCTAATGATCCTCTATAGCAGACAAATGTACATCCCAAGCCCGTGTTACCTGATTGGCCAGAGCCTCCTGTTGCATCCTGCCCTCCTCCTGGTTCTTCTCCAGGGCCAGGCTCAGCAGATCCTTGGCCTGTGTTTCTCTGCTGAGAGCCGCTTCCTGAGCCTCACTGGCTCTGCTGACCCCCGCCTTGTGAAGCTCTGCCAGCTCCCTGACAACAGAGACGTACAGGTAGACCATCAGCTTCATGACCTCACTACAGTGCCGTCCCTATTTATAAAAAATAACTCGCATTCGTACTTCAGCCCCCTGGATTTGAAACAATGATGATGGGGTATACCTGTCTTATTCTATTTTGACGCTCTTGGCTCTTAAATGAATGTTTTTAAACATAATTGTAATGCACTATATCTTAATGCTTTTATTTATTTATTGTCAAGCACTTTGAATTACCTCATATTGAAATGTGCTGCATAAATAACCTTGCNTAATAAACAATAAAAGGAACAGCATAAATATTACATTAAAATAAATGTACCTTTATATAAGATTAAAACATATATCTTGATTTGGATATGATCATTTACAGTAAACAAGTCTTTAAACATTAAAATAAATGTACATTTATATAACATTAAAAAATATATCTTGATTTGGATATGATCATTTACAGTAAAAAAGTCTTTAAACATTAAAATAAATGTACATTTATATAAGATTAAAACATATATCTTGATTTGGATATGATCATTTACAGTAAAAAAGTCTATAAGAAAGGAAGTGCGGTAGACAGCGCCCCCCTGTGGCCGTCACTGCGCACTACAGATCGGCATGAGGTTTCCGGTGTTATGGCGACCACCGGCAACATCTTCGCTTCTGTTTCGAAAACAACCGGCTTTGCTTTCAGGTAAACCCCTTCTCACTCAAACTCAACCAAACATTATTTGAAAGACCATTGTTATGCACATTTGTGTCCGTCTCAAGTGTTTTGCACCGTGGAAAGGCTGTATATGTTCCTTCTCTGTTGTTTTACTGTTACTGTTACAGCTTGAATTAACGTGAAGGGGTCTTTGTGAACGGTACATGTTAGCCGCCACATGTACATTTCAGACATTAGCCTCAAATTAAGTATTTTCACATTCAACCACATGAAAGGGTAAAAAGTGCGTTATTATCTCCTTATTATCCTACTTCATGCATGCCTATCAAGTCACTGAGCATGTCTTGGCGGGTTGCAAATCTTAACGCTATCTTAACGCTTGGTTAACTAATGGACTAAAAGCCAAGAGTTTGGGAGTTATGTTGTTTGTAATGAGCTGTCCAAAATGAACTGTGCTTCTTCTCTGTGAACCTACGTGCGACAGAAACAAACAACCCTAGGGATGAAGTTGACTAGGGCTTGTAAAAAAAAAGAAAGACCTGCTTTGTATCACCGTTTTTTAAGCATACAGTCTATGGTTTTAACATGTAGCTTGCTGTTGACATGTCTCAGATATAACTGTTGTTTTTTAATGCAGCACGGGAGTTTTAATCATCCCGTTACATCACGTCACGCCCAAAGCAAAGAGTGTTTACTGTTATTTTTGACCAAGTAACTCCTTGAAAAGTAACATCAGAGGTGGAAGAAGTACTCAGATCTTTTACTTAAGTAAAAGTAGAAGTACCAGAGTATATAAATACTCTGTTATAAGTAAAATCCCTGCATTCAAAATGTTACTGAAGTACAAGTACACAACCAATAGCATATTTTTTTTTAATGTTACTCCAGTTGTAACTAAAGTCTTATTTAATCATAATCTGCAAAGTAACTAAAGAGTAAAAGTACACTATTTACCTCTGACTTGTAGTGTAGTAGAAGTACAAAGTAGCAAACATTTGAAATACTCAGGTCCCTCAAATGTGTGCTTGAGTAAAATGTACTTAGTTACTTTACAGTACACCACTGCTAATAGACAGAACTATTGTTTTTTAATGCAGCACAGGAGTTTCAATAATCTCATTACATCCTGTCACGCCCATGGCAAAGAGTTTACTTTAACCAAGTAGCTCCACCTAATAAATGACAGGTGATAACTCTTAACAACCTATTGGTGCCAAACTCATTAGAATTGTGTTACAAGCAACATAAATCCTTCCCAGGTCATTAAGTTGTGGAAAGAGAGCCATTGTTATACAGCACTTTTGGTATCTGCAACAACAGCAGCCACATAATATTACTTTTTTTTTGTGTAAAGAATGTCTGTGGCTTTGGGCTGTGGTAGCACATGCATACTGGAGACATGACAAATGCATCATGTAAATATGACTGTCTGTTACAGTACTTCATAGGTGAGGTTGTAACCAGCCAGCAGTTTTTAGTCACCCCTCCATCTCCGTTATGATCGCTCAGACAACAGTAGGAAACAGGTCAGTAATACTTCCTGCAACAGGACCTTTCCTTATGAGGCGCTCAGACCCGCCTGAGGCTACGCTCCCACACACTTTGCTTCTTGTGCCCACATACTTGTAAACTGTGGCTTTCCACCACGATTACAGAGTCTGCGTCTCCTCTTCTTTTTCCTTCCTTCCTCAGAGGGCTGTGAAGAGAACGGCGGCTGTCTCACATGTCTGTGTATTCCTGACTATGCTGCTCTTGGTAGCGCTGGGCATAGTTTTTTCGTCCACTGTGGTCACCGCTGAGAGAGCTGAGAGCATCAACGACAATCCACTATCACCGCTGCTTAACTACAGCAGCATCTCCCTGCCGCCAGAGCACCTACCCTACTACTTCTACAACAACAAGAGGGTCGCCAAGCAATGCCGCCTGGACCCTCTCTGCCCTTTTAAAGTAAGATATGCACTCTGTCAACTCTTTACTGTTCAAATATTTCCTATGCGTAGGGAGCATGTTAGGTAGGTTCGTTGTGAGGAAGAGCTCTCACAAAGCTCTTGACTAATGACATGAAACGTGTTGTAAAATTGTATTTCTGTTAGTGTTGTGTGTTATTTAGTTGCAGCGCATTGTTTCATGGACTTCACTCAGTTGCATTTTTTAATCATGCTATCTCAGTTCAATGCAATGTGGCTAAATGTCGATGTGACACCGATGCTCCACACAGAGCGATTTAGAAAGGTTAAGAAACATGGCTGTGGCATTTACCACAAAGATACATATTTTTTTCAAACATCAGCAATATTTTTAATCGATAACTCTTAGTTCTCATTTTACTTAAAAAAAAAGCAGCGCATTTTCTCCTACCCCGACTAGAGCAATGCATAAAGGGGGTTTACTTTACTTTAACTAGTGACTTATTTTGCAATTCCAGTAGTTTAGTTAGATCAATAGATGACGTTTTTTTTTTTTAAGTTTGGGTGGTTTTAGAAAGGGTAAATCTTGATGCTGAACTTGTTCTCACTTGTTTTTACAGCAGGATGCACTGCAGGATCTGTCTGCCTGTTGGGGATACGAGAAGAATTGTGATCCAGGGAAGCGCTTCAGCTATCCAGTCTGTACCAAAGCAGACTCTGCATGGTATTGTTCCTCACATTATATAGTTAAACCCTTTATGTTATCAGAAGTATTATGCACTTTACATAATTTACTTTCCACATGTTTTAATCAGCTGTCTATGATGTGTCAGATGCTCAGTATCTCAAGTATATATCTTTATTGAATTAACTGTCCCAACATGTTTTTTCCAAAGTAGAAGTGTATCATTCAAAGCATGCATATTTGAACCACTGTGCTTGTTTTGTCAGGGCCCGTTCACTGGAGGCCGCCCAGGAGCTTTTCTGGAAGCAGGCAGATTTTGGCTACGTCAAGGAGCGCCTCTCTGAGCTCGAAACACTCTGCAAGGCCACCAAGCCAGTAAGTACGTTCATTTCCTTAGTTCCCACGGGCCTGCTGAGTCCACAGGAAGAAACAACAGGTAGAAATACACAGTGTTGAACAAAAGGGTCCACAGACAATAGACCTGAACATAAGTTGCTGTTCAAAGGCTTTAGTGTAGAGAGAGCATAGAATAGAGACTCACAATCTAAGCGGTAATAGCATTAAGTATGACATATTTCTACTCTTATTATTTTCCCAGGGGGACTCCTCTCTAAGATGTAGTAGCCAAACTCGCTTCTGTAAGGCAACAAACCTTTATCTGGACCTGCGTGAGCCGCGCAGAGGTCATGAGAGGTCAGTATTGCTCAAATGTAACCAAAAATGAACACTGACAGATTATGGCTGTCTAAAAACTCATCTATGTTTATGTTGCAGATACAAGGAGGACTTCATCCAGCAAGGAGAGATTGGTGGTCGATGCAGGCTCAACAAGCCGGCACTCGCTGCACAGGGAGAGCACAAGAGCCCCTTGCAATCGTGGTGAGTCAGGACACACACTCAATGTTTGGAAAAAAACAATTATTTTTTCATTTTGACCATGAGGCTAAAAAGACTTTCCCTAGCTGGGACTCGAAGCTAGGAAGCGGTGATGAGAGCACTGAATCCTAACCACTAGTCCAGGGGTAGCCAACACGGTGCACGCGGGGCATGTTCTAAAAATAGCACTAGTCCACCAGACACCTGTGGTGGAACAGTTTCAGGAAAGACTTGACGGTGAGAGTGCCAAATCCTCTTCATCTTTCTACTGTTTTATGACTGTTAGTTAGTGGCCAGGCTAAAACTGTGTTCCCTGACCGGGAATCGAACCCGGGCCGCGGCGGTGAGAGCGCCGAATCCTAACCACTAGACCACCAGGGACCTGATGATCTGTTTGGAGCTCGTGATTTCCAACATGCATTGAGACGTTGTTGGTTTGACATTTGTTCATTTAAAGTAGCTTGCCTCTGATTGGCAGATTGAAACAAGTTATATGATGTGATTTGCCAATTAAAACAAGTCATTTGATTGGTCCAATAAAACAAGAAATTTGATGGCTAATTTAATGTTCTCTTCTTTCTAATGGTGGGAGCGACAAATCCTAATCCCATATTTATTTTTTTATGCTTGATTGCTTTTTTCTTACATCATGACATTAGTTTATCCACTTTTTGCTGTTGACTTTTAGTTGACGGCCTAAATGTAGTTCCCTGACCGGGAATCGAACCCGGGCCGCGGCGGTGAGAGCGCCGAATCCTAACCACTAGACCACCAGGGACCTGGTTCAACACTTTTGAACTCAGGTTATCTCGAACTGTAAAGCATGTACTCAATAAGCTAACTTCAATTCATTTGAAGGGCCTTCTGTCAGCAAGATCATTTATTATATACTTAAACTATTATCCGTCAACATAAGGCCTAACAAACTAGCCCTCTCTAGCTGATGACCAGGAAAAGCCAGTCTGTTGAGGGTGGGCCAGCTCGATGGATAACTCGTCTGACTACAGATCAGAGGTTCTAGGTTGCTCTTCTGTCTCACTTGTGTCACTTTTTCCTCCCACTGCAGAGACATTTATAGAAAGAACACTGTGAGCAGAGAGCTCTAGCTCATAGTGCACCTAAAATAGCAGTACAGAACATCATATTCTAATGATCAGACAAGTTCTATGTTACCATTGATTATTCATACGAACCAGTTTGAATATGTTGAGAATGTTCTTTCCGTGACATTTGTTGAAATGTTATCTTTCACAGGCACTTACAGAGAAAGTCTCAATGGGATGTTGCGCTAAAGACATGGGCATACCATTGAAACAGGATCATACGTATCAAAGCGTCTCAAAGAAGGCACATTCCTGTTCTTTGGTTGCAAATATTTCTTTCTTGCTGTTTTAGGTATGCTGAGCTGCAGACATACACAGAGCTGGACTTTGATCCCATAGAGGATGGACACTGTGACATCGTCATTGAGAAGCCCACTGTTTTCATGAAACTAGATGCTGGTAGGTAATCCATTTAAAGTTCTGCAACCTAAACAAGTAGGTCAAACCTTTAGTTATAATGCAACTTAAAGATAAACAATACTTTTGCTCTTGCATCCAATAAATAATAAAAAAAAACGTTCTTGAAACCTTGTTGTAATGTTGCAGAAATAAAATGAATCCTGAGTGTTATTGTTTGAGTCAAACAGAGTTATCACAAGAATGATATGTGTGTGTTTTCCTAACAGGGGTGAACATGTACCATCACTTCTGTGACTTTGTCAACCTCTACATCTCCCAGCACATCAACAACTCCTTCAGCTCCGATATCAACATCGTCATGTGGGACACGGTGGGTACCTGCTTTCTCCCACGACCGTTTGTAACAAGGGATGTTGTCATCTAGATATTTCTTTAGTTAGTTGTTTCTATTTAAGGTGAACCAGCACAGACTGCTCATTCGTGTGAACATGCCTGTTATCACCACTGAAAATGACCAAAATAACTTTCATTTGGAAATAAACAACAACTTGTGATTCTATGGACTGATATTGCCATTGCGATATAATTCGAAATATGACAGGAAACATCACATTCTATAAAAAAATATATATTTGAATGATCAAGTGCCAAGAAAGGACTTTTGAATGAAGTCTGTAGAAAACAGTGTATTGGACAGGCAACTCCACAATACTTAACTTAAATATTTCCCCTTTACGAGATATTGCGCTAACTATGATTTGGATATTGCACTAAATTGCGATATCAACGACATTTCGATTAATTGTGCAGCCATACTTTGTGTTACCTAAACAGACATAGTGGGTCTCAAAGATACAACACAAGATTGCAAAATGGAAATGCAGACGGTTATTTTGATTATCTAGTCACATGCAGCGGCATATTTTAGTTTTTTACTGAAAGAACCCGTTCCAGAAATGAAAAAAACAGAGACATACAATCATTTTAAAGGTGGGGTAGGTAATTTTGGAGAAACCAGCTCGAGTGCGCTAGATTTTGAAAATACACAACCGGAACAAATCTGCCACTTCCTTACAGAGCCCCTCCTCCAACACACACGAACGCGCACATGACCAATGAGGGCACGAGATAAGTTTGTGCACAGATGGAAGGCTGACAGGCAGGTAGGCCATCCAGTTACTTTAGCCGGGCCGGCTCAGATGATTGGTCGTGCTTTTTACAGCGCTACGGCTTCCACAGATGACATGTTTTTATGGATTTGTTGTCAAAGCACTTAAGATATTCATTGCTATCAGGATGTTAAGAGCATTCCATGGAATATAACAAAAAGTGTATCTCGAGCCGGTTTCTCAAACGTTTTAAGTAAATGTCTGAAAATTGAGATTGGAATCGAGAACTAAAACCCAGCCAGAAAGACAAACATGAATTTCTATTGAAGTCACAGTTTTTGTTTAACAAGTCAGTGGCATATGTGGCAATGAAGACATCAAGGGGAAACAGGAGTTGAAAAACAGACAAACTTATCCGGCCCATTGTTCCCCCGACTGTGCACAGAGGGAGAGAGGAAAAGGGAAAGAGAGAAGCCTGCCGGGGAGGAGGAAAGCAGTGACCTTCCAAACAGTGGCAGGCTGTCACACAGCAGATTTGATATAAAACCACAGATTCAGAAAAAATGCAACCAGCTGAGTTTGTAAACAGATGACTGAGTCTGGCACTGCTATAGGCTGTCATGGATTTTATTGTTGTGTTTTTGATTTCAGATCTGTTCTGTTCTTTTACGTCTTTTTTCACAGAGCGTTTATGGTTATGGAGATCTGTTCGCTGCAACATGGAGGGCCTTCTCAGAGTACGACATCATCCACCTGAAGACCTACGACTCGAAGAGAGTAAGTGTGATGTCACCTCTGTGATCCTTGTGCGCTCCTTCTTTGTATAGGTCTTGGCCTTTGGTCCACATCTTTTTTGTGCTTAACACTAGACCCGCCAGAGGTCGCTGTATACCTAAAACCGCCAACGGGTCAAATTGACCCGCTATTGATTTTCAAGGTACAATGTTCTTTTATTTATCATACAGAACAGTGAGTTTTGATCGCACAGGGATGAAACTTATGCCAATAGAATCTGTGGACTTAGTTTGTGCAGATAGCATGAATTATTATTAATTATTAATTACCAGTGCTGATTTAAACGCTTGGTGTTAGACTTGTGTTTTGTTTAGGTACACATCTCTCTCTCTCTCTCTCTCTCTCTATCTATCTATAACTATCTATCAATCTATCTATAGCTATCTATCTGTCTATCTCTCTATCTCTCTCTATCTATCTATCTATCCATCTATCAATCTATCTCTCTCTCAATCTATCTCTCTATCTATAAGGAACCGCAGTAGACAGAAGGCGTTGCTATAGCAACACGTCATGTTTACGCTGCATTTTCTATGAGGTAAATATTACCCGCTGGCGGATATACTGTAGGTATAAATGGCAATTTCTTTGGTGATTTTTTCAATCTGACTTCATATTGACAATTTTTAACAACAGAGGGTGCTACATAACACACTTTCAGGAAAAGTCACGGACTGGGAAACTTGAATATTTTATTGAAAAAAAGTTACATACAATTAAAAGAAAAACAGCTGCGGGTAAAATTGACCCGTTGGCGGTTCTAGTGTTAAAAGTTCATAACTGGCTTCAATGACCCATAAGACTCTCATTGGCCGCCATGTTAAAAGCTGATCAAATCCTCTTACAGTTTTTCTCAATCGCTAAACCCACTATTTAGAATCAAAATTCCTTTCATCAAACCAACAGCACAGCCATCGAAACAGAAAACCATTTCTCTACAACAGTATACCATTTCTCATTGATATCACACAAAATGCAGATGCTAAGCAGTGTTTTGCAAAACAGATCACACAATTCTCTAACTGAAGTTACAATTCTCTACACAAAGATCAAAAATCTGTTGTGTAACTCATGTCTACAAAACAACAAATAATCTTCTCACAGTGGATAACACTTCCTCATAAACTTAGACCATAGCTACACTAATTGACACTTGATGTGCAAAATATTAACACTTGTTATCAGTCAATCACCCCATTGAAAAAGGTAACTCCATGGAATGTACTGTATACCTTACAGTAATGATGTTACATTGAAAACATTTACATGATAGAATTTGCA
>NW_011341680.1:0-4290 GCF_000735185.1 Notothenia coriiceps
ATAATGTAATATAATACATTATTTTATATATATTAAATATTTATATATGTATTTTTATATAGTCTTAAAGTTACAACCGGCCCTTTGAGTGCAACCATAATGCTAATGTGGCCCGCGATGAAATTGAGTTTGACACCCCTGCTCTAAATGGATGGATGGACATCTTGTGGATATTTACAGTAAAAAGATGACAGCATTTGTCAATCATAAATTGGAACAATTCACATCACATTATGTAAAGCCCTATAGGCCTGCTTTTGTTTTCACAGATCCATAACTCTGCTGTAAAGAAATGTCTACTCTACTGTTCAGCATTCATGGTGCAGCGACTGACCTGAGACCAGGCTTTGGCTGATCTGGCGAGAGTTCATCTCATTGTTGAACTTGTGTTGAGCTGAACAGAGGTTACAAAGATACGTGGCTATCTTCGATCTCTCCGTGATGAAGTTGTACTTCTTCTTGCTGCCCCGGCTCTCCACCGTGAACTTACGCCTCTGCAGGAACATGAAGGAAAGGAGTTACTTGAAAAGTGAGATCATTCTCTTGATAACAAGGGAAATTCCAGCCCAATATCGTTATAATAGAAGCTATAGCTGTCGTAGAGACCCTAAATGAAAATGTTGTGTTATTCTCCCAAAAGTACATCTATTTTTTTTACTTCAAATCCCTTCTGGGGCTCTGTAAAATATTGCATGGTATGATGAGATAAATCACACTCACATTAGAGGAGATGGTTGCTGTCTCCCTCCAGTAGAACATCTGACTGGTGGATCGGCAGCCATCTTTAACCTCGTAGACGATGACTCCTTTGACACAAACCCCAAGGATGATCTCTCCTTCTAAGGGCTTCTTCTCTCGCATCACGCGGTGGAAGAACACGCCGTATTCAGGCAACTGCTGACACAACTAAAGCAACAAACAGAGGTGTGTAACTGTACTTGATGTAAGCTATAAGAGGGATTTGCAGTCCCTAAAGCCTACATATTTGTTATTTTACCTTGAGGAAATCAAGCTCTGATTCATCAGGGAGCATCTGAGCGTTGTTGGTGTGAAGCCGGAGCAGTTCTCCCTGAATGTAAGGCAAGGCACGTTTCTCCATCACGCTCTTGGAGACATACTGGTCAGGGCGGTAGTAGTTTCTACCGTACACCTAAACACAACAAATCAAAGCCTTTTAGAGAAACATATACCAGAAATATAACTAAGGTCATTGCTTTGTAATTCCTTTGCATCCATTTCCGATCCACAAAGCTAATAGTGAATGTCCTCCTCCAACATGAGAGTAACTTGATATCAAAGGTATCCCAACTGCTCTGTGAACATGACAGGATGTGTGATTACCTAGAAGAGCATCAGGACTGTTTGAGGCATATGATAGCTATGTGATTAACATGATGATTCAGCCTCTATGGAGAGAGACATATGACAAGCATGATCATTTCTGACGTGGAGCTAATCTGAAGTAAACATTGAATACTGCTTTCTATTCCTCCATCTTGTGACTGTGGAACTCCCTCTCTTGGATATCAGCATGTGAAGGACACTGTTCAGGAACTAGTTGATGCTCTGTATGTGATGACTACTTCCATTCTGGAGAGGATCACAGATACATGGATCCTGAGATTCAAGCTCAAGCCGGGGACCAGGGATATTATTCTAACAGGAACCAACCATTGACCCTCCGATGGTACATGCCCACAGCCACCCCTCTTTTATGTAGCACAGTGAGAGAAATGATGGAGGTGACGGCAGGAGTCTCTCTGGTGCTGAGCTACTAATCTGACATGCTGCTCTAACATCAAAGGCTTCCTCCCTGGACTCCTTAACTGTCAGACAACCACTGAACCCCCCCCCACCCCAAGCACCTGCAACCCTCATTACTGATAGGCCTCCGTTTAGGCCTCTCGTTCAGGCTCAGGGGGCCCGATTAGGAGATTAGGGTTCCTTTTACATGAATGATGAGGCCTCATGTTTTATTAATCAGGAAGCTTATACATAAGCTAGTTGTCTCATTCCATATTCAGAGCTGTGATTGAAGAAAGAGAGCTGCATAACTGGCAAAACTGGCATCTCACTCCTACATGCATGTTCAGAAAGCTTGCCAAAGCCACATGAGTCATTTAACGACTGCAGTTAGATATGAGATGGGAGGTAAGGTGGTGCACTGATGATGTATGTTTCTAAGCTGACCCAGAAGTTAGCATCGCAAGGGTTCCCTCAGAAACAAAGCATTATATGAATACATGTTAGCTTCTCATCCAGGCTAACATCCACCGCAAAAATCAGGCAGGTTTGATATATTTCCTTTGCATCCAGCACAGGAAAGAAGTGTCCTTTTTTGTTACCAGAACAGGTCCAACAATGCTGCTTAGTGGGATCAAGAGCAGTTCAAAGTGAAACAGCCACAAGAGGGCTCTACTCGGCAGATAAATAGATGTAGCTTAAATGAGGTAAGCTGCCTCTGTCACAAAGTACCCAGCACTGCAGTCACCTCTTATATACTGTAGGATACAGGGACAAATGTTCTGTCCAAGGTTGTGCTGCAGTATAGAGAACGGACAACCTCTAAGGATTACTCAGCACTTTTCTGCAAGGTTTAACACGAGTTGGAATGTCCTGAAGGGAGATGCACTGGAAATAAATAGTCTATCAACTCTCAAACTCTATGAGAGAAAGCTTTGTGATATTTTGAAACTTATTACATGTCATGTCATGTCATGTCACTTACATACTCAATACTGTGGACAATCCCCACAGGAGCAATTTGGGGTGAAGTGTCTCAGGGACACAACGACATTCTGACTGCAGTAGGGTTTGAACCCTGATCCGAACACCAACACACAACCCACTGCGCCACACGCCTATTAGAGGAGATTAAAATGTGTAAAAAAAAAACGTTGCTTAATTCATGGTATTTTTAGAGCTGATTCAACTCCGAACGGTTGTTTTGGATCTCATGTCATCCCATTTCAAAAGCACAAGGATTTAGCCTAAACAGCACGGTGATGATTCATGTCGAAGTGACTCATCTACAGACGATGATGTGATTTTGCTGAGTCGTTAATAGCTTGTTACATCAGTGAGTTTTACCCTTGAGTCTTTGCTGCAACGGTGTTTTTTTTTTATTAGCGGGCCAAGACTCACTCGTACAGTGGCTCAATCTAAAGCACCTCTTTTTATTAATTTTTTGCCAACTCATCTCTCATGCCACGATGCCGAGACGTCCCTGAGTCGCACTGACTACAGCAGAGCAGAGGCAAAACATGACATCACCCTCCACCAATGAAACGAAAGGACAATAGCTCCACTATAGGGGATTCAATTAGTCCTTGAGGTGGGACATAAAACCTCCCTTGTTGATTACATATATTATAAGACAGTTCTTTTTTAACAGTAAAGTTAGCATGAAATACTATGTTTGTATAAAGTCAGATAGACTTCTGAGTCACTTGAGTCAGCCCTGGTTGGGGCTCAATACTACAATAGTAAAAAGAGAAATATGTGATTTATGCTTCATTATGTTCACCAGATTGTCTCTAACTTTGTCTTGTACTTTTACTCAAGTACAAGATCTGAGTACTTCTACTTTTACTGAAGTACAAGATCTGAGTACTTCTACTTTTACTGAAGTACAAGATCTGAGTACTTCTACTTTTACTCAAGAACAAGACCTGAGTACTTCTACTTTTACTCAGGTACACGATCAGAGTACTTCTCCCTCCTCTGGTCATATGCTCAACACTTACAGGGAAGCCATTAAAATATTAGATCTCTGAATCCCTCCAATAATCAAATAATGCTCATTATCTATGTATTAAATTCACATTACACCTATGATCTGTTGTTGATATAATGATGATGTGTATAACTGCTTTAATGGACGGGTGAAATGTGTCTCAGTTTTAAACCTCAGGTCTTAAATGTCCTTAACATTTATTTTCTCAATCAGCTATACAGTTTTTCTTCGATATTTGACATTAGATATGTGTGATTTGTCCTGCATTAATCAAGGACAACTTGTCTGAAATAATTAGCATTGATTTCCTCATTTAGTCTCAAGGCGGGTCTGCCCTTTCAGAGAACAGATTAATATTGAAAAATGTGTCTCCACGTGCAGACATGATGGCTTACTGTACAACCCCTCCCCCTCTCTCACACACACACACACACACACACACACACACACACACACACACACACATGTGTGTGTGTGTGTGTGTGTGTGTGTGAGAGAGGGGGAGGGGTTGTACAGTAAGCCATCATGTCTGCACGTGGAGACACNGTAAGTGT
>NW_011341680.1:4441-7113 GCF_000735185.1 Notothenia coriiceps
ACACACGACACGACTACGACACACACACTACGACTACACTACGACACGTACACTACACGACTACACACTACACACTACACACGTACACACTACACACACTACACACACACACACACACACACACACACACACACACACACACACACACACACACACACACACACACACACACACACACACACACACACACACACACACACACACACACAGCCTCCCATCCCCCAACTACCAAACAATCTGGTATCTCAGACAGTCGGACCTACAAAATGCTGCTTTGGTGTGTTCAGGTGCTCCAAAATACAAATTAAAAAGGGAGTGGTGGTGAAGCTAGGCCAAAGAGATAACATAATGATTACTCCACCGAAAAAACTCCCCTTTAATGCACATCGTGCTCTTCAAGTCCATGATTTTAACTACCAACACTACCTTTATCAATGTAAAACCATAATATACTTTAAAAAGAAATACATTCTGTTCAGTATGTGTCTGCAGAGACAGAGCTACCGAATTACTGAGCTAGGCATGTCAGAGAGAGCTACTTGACTTAAGCTGTCAGCCATTTACACATAATGTACTTTTATGAATGTTTCATGGGCTGACCTAATTCCTTTCAGAGCCGAGTAAAAGCAATATGCTGCATACGAAAACACAGCAGCTGATCCTTTAGACGTGAGAAAGAGCCAGACAGATGGAAACAAAGCTGTGATACGGTCACTTCCTGGATGACCTGGTAAACTGAGAATAAAAGCTGTAGACCAACTCAGCTTATTTCTTTCCAGTCGTTTGTTTTCACTAAATCAGCACTGGATCCCAGAGGGGATGGAAACAGCCTCGTGAGAGTTTCATCACAAAAGAGAGAGATACTTTGCTCTCAGATATAATTAAAGCAAACCCTTAAGCCCACGAATGGAGAGCCTGATCGCTGACAGACTTGAATTTCTCAGCAGTGGAAAAAAAAAAAGATGAAGAGGAGGATGAGGAGGAGGAGGAAGAGGAGGAGGCGCGGCAGCAGCTGCAGAAATCTGCTGAAACTGCTGGTTGCTGGATTTGAAAAAGTAAAAATGGAAGCTGCTAATTAGCACCGAACTGATTTTCTAACCCCATGAAATACATGCAATTTGCCGTTATGTATCATAAACAGTGGTGAATATACTCAAGTAGTGCAAGTAAAAACATAGAGATGCTTGTACTTTACTTTACTGGAGTATTTTCACATTACTGTTCTTTATACTTTTTACTCCAATACATTTATTTTACAAATATTTAGGCTATGTATACAAAATATAAATCAGCTAATGCATTTTCACATTTTTATTATAGCTACCCACTAGTACACATGTGTCAAACTCAAGGCCCGGGGGCCAAATCAGGCCCGTGGTGGATTTAATTTCGGCCCGCAGGATAATTTCTAATTACTATTAGATCTGGCCCGCCGGTATATTGCACGCACACCCTCACTCAATCCTGAGGGTCTCCTCAGCTCAGAGCCTGAGCCCAAACATTGATGACCTTGCACCCAAGAGGAGATGCCAAGTATCTGAACTAGCATCACAGAGCAGCACACTGAGCTTAATGGATGTTTCCTTCTGCACTTTTTCTCTCACGACAACAGGGCATGTTTGGTTTTCTCTTTGAGGGAAATAGTTTTGTTGAAGCTGTTGTTGGCCTGTGGGAAAATGTAATCATAAGAAATGACTCTGGAAAAGCTGCAGATAGAGCCATAAGAAATGAATGCAACTGATTATTTAATGTTTCATGTTGTTTTTATAGGCAATCATTTAAGCTTTGTTAGTTCCAGGTTTAATATGTGCAATAAGTTCATTTCAATAAGTTTTGCAATAAACATTGAACCAGTCCGGCCCTCGACGAGTACACATTTTTAAATGTTGGCCCACTGTGTATTTGAGTTTGACACCCAAGAGCAAATCAAACATACAAGTAATAAACACATACATCATTATCTGGATTCTGTACAGTTTTGTGTGTGTGCAAATAACAATAATAAAAGAAAGCAGTAAGTAAGAACACATGTTGGTGTGTCATCTGGAGGGAAACTGATTGCAAACAAACTTAAGCAGGATACACATTTTCTGGCACCAACATTTCAAATATGAAGACAAGCTGCCATTTTCTGTTTTTGAAATGATTTTAAACTGAATATCTTTGAGTAATCAGAATCAGAATCACTTTATCCGTTCCACAGAGGGGACACAGACAGCTTAATATTAACTAAGAAGCATGCATAAAATAATATTAAAGATACACAAATTACACCATTTACAAAATATACATTAGTCAATCATTTTGGAAATGTGTGTTGGGCAATTTCCAGGATTTTCTGACCACCTTTAAACCAAATAAATCAGTACAGTCCTGCAAAGTCGAAGCAGCACCAAAACCTGGCCTCCTCCCAACCTCGAAACATCTCCTCCTGAGGAATCCCACACACTGTTTAGTTTGCAGCTCACACACACACTAGTCGAGTGTGTCTCCCCCATAATCTGTCACTGTGACACTGCATTGGCTCGCTGAAGCAGAGGCTGTTGAATGACCTGATGAATGATTCAGCAGATTAAAAGGGGAACACAGCAAGATTCAAGGCTTTTATTGTCATTCGTACATAGCTACAGTGTAGTTATGTCAATGGAAATCTGAGGTCACAGGCTCCTCCT
>NW_011341681.1:0-3618 GCF_000735185.1 Notothenia coriiceps
GACTTCTACTTGGAGAGTAGTGTGCCCACTGTTCCTGGTACTGGACTCCTGGTGCTAGACCCCTGGTACTAGACTCCTAGTTCTAGACTCCTGGTGCTAGACTCCTGGTACTAGACTCCTGGTTCTAGACTCCTAGTTCTAGACTCCTGGTGCTAGACTCCTGGTACTAAACTCCTAGTTCTAGACTCCTGGTGCTAGACTCCTGGTGCTAGACTCCTGGTACTAGACTCCTGGTGCTAGACTCCTAGTTCTAGACTCCTGGTGCTAGACTCCTGGTACTAGACTCCTAGTTCTAGACTCCTGGTTCTAGACTCCTGGTGCTAGACTCCTGGTACTAGACTCCTGGTGCTAGACTCCTGGTGCTAGACTCCTGGTACTAGACTCCTGGTTCTAGACTCCTGGTACTAGACTCCTGGTGCTAGTTCTAGACTCCTGGTACTAGACTCCTGGTGCTAGACTCCTGGTTCTAGACTCCTGGGACTAGACTCCTGGTGCTAGACTCCTGGACTCCTGGTACTAGACTCCTGGTGCTAGACTCCTGGTGCTGGTTCTAGACTCCTGGACTCCTGGTACTAGACTCCTGGTTCTAGACTCCTAGTGCTAGACTCCTGGTGCTAGACTCCTGGTGCTAGAGTCCTAGTTCTAGACTCCTTGTTCTAGACCCCTGGTACTAGACTCCTAGTTCTAGACTCCTGGTGCTAGGATGGGTTAAAAGCAGAGGCCAAATGTCACTGTGTGTGCTGTGTGCTCTGCATGTGAGACCATTAAAGAGGGGTTCATCCCGATTCTATCTACTTAACGATACATTTACAACATTGTTCCAAAACCCAGATCTTCCTTTGGGAAATAATCAGTTCTATAATTTTATAAACTGCTCGTGTCGAAAGTGTTTTGTAAAGATGGTCTTTAGAAAACTGGATTTTACAGGAAAACTAATCTTATTCTAAGAAATGTATTCACATGCATCGAAAGTATAACTCTGGATAATCTTATACTAGTTCATAAATATCCAACCAGTTTGTTTTGTATTTATTTTATTTTTTGAAAGTCATCAGTTTACAGCTTTAGTCACAAAGAGACAAACAGCACAAACAAAAGCATTTTTCCCTTTGTATCCAATTCCAGTTGTTTAATTAAAGACACTTTCTCCCTTTTTAAAATACACATTTCAATCAAAATAACATTTATCCTGGATTTCAAACTAAAAGCATTTTAATTTCAAAATAAGTCTGTTTTTACACGTTTGACTTAAATCTACCAAAAACATATTTTACATTTAAGATATCTTTTGTCAAAGTGGAAGATAATGCTTTGTGCGTTAAAAAGGCCCATTAAATATAAAAAATGACGATCAGTGCAAGCATTGAAGGCACTTTGGTCTTCAAACTACATTCATTTGATAGTTTCAACCAATTAAGAAAAAGAAAAGTATCAAAAAGTTGCTTTGTAAACATTATAACGAGAGATAAATGAAAGTGAAACTGCAGCAAGTTTGTGCATGAGATGGAGGGCTGACAGGCAGGTAGGCCATCCAGTTACTTTAGCCGGGCCGGCTCAGATGATTGGTCGTTACAGTACTACGGCTTCCAGAGATGAGATGTTTTTATGTATTTATTTTTAAAGCATTTAATGTATTTACTGCTATCAGGATGTTAAGAGCATTCAAGACTATCAAACCTTTACATTAGTGATCTTTCAATGTAGTTTGACTTTTAACTTTTTTAAATGCACTAATTTCCTTTTCTTTTGTGAAATATGGAACACACAGTTCCTTAGAAAACAATCACATTTTAAGGAATAAATTGCCAAAATGTTGTCCCAAATTCAAAACGTGTATTAGAAATTAATCTAAAGCCAAAACGTATTTATTATTATTGTATTATTATAAAAACAAAACGAGCCAAAATGGAGAGAATAGTCTCAAAATGTTCTTAAACTAAATATTTTGCAACCTAACGTTTAATGTTGAGAGGAAAACACAAAAAGCAATGAACAAAATCAGACAAAAAAACCTCTGTGATTAATACATCAAAAAGCTGATCTGCATTAGAGAATAAACCCAATGTCACGAGTAAGGCACGATATGGCACTGAATGAATACATGAAGAGGACGAGGAAGAAGAAGAGGAGGAGGAGGAGGAGGAGGAGGAGGAGTGTTTAATACTCCGGAGGGTTTTTCAGCTCCTCGTATTTGGGCGGCATGGCGGAGAAGATGGCGGGGATCGTCATCATCGGGGCACGGAGGGCGTGGCGCATCTGATGGATCATCACCGAGCTCAGAGCCAGGCCCAGCAGCTGCAGGGGGTCATGGGTTCAATGTTTGGTATTCAATAACAAAAGGAGAACAGGAAGTGAGACGAAGAGGTAAATACAATTCTACTTTTTAGTTTTAATGGTAAAGGTCACCGATCATGCTATTCAAGAGGAGGGGTCTGAGCTCATGCACCCGGCAGCTACTGTCTAAACTAAATGCTGCCGTGATGAAACACCATATCATGGATTATCAAGGATTCTCTCTGAAACAGTATGGAGCTCAAAGGCTTTCTCTCTTGCCGGTTATACCACAAGGTGAGTTCCTTTTTACTTCCTGCTTCTTCACACACATGCTCTCCAGTACAGGTTAGCTCTGAGTGTTAGCGAAAATCGTATTAAATCTATAAATACAAAAAATGAACAGGGAAAAATAAAGAATGTAAAGGGAAAAAAACACTTTTATTTACAAAATGTGTTATTTTAAATATTCTGAGATTCATGGATTAGATTTATAATATTAGCACAATCATAACAGAATAAAATCTGTTATATTCAATAAAAAAGTTAAATGACGGTAATGTGTAGTTTTGGATACGCTGAGATTTAGGTGTTGAATCTAATCAAAAACAATTATATTAACACATAATAATCTTCCCCTTTTCCGAAGTTGTATTCTGAGGTGACTTCACGAAAAGAAAAACGTACAAATGTGGATATTTTCAGATATTTAAAAAAAGGGTTATTTAACGAGAAAAACCTCAGAATTCACGAGAACAACACGTACGGATTAACAGCAACATCATCCCAGATTAAAGTGCGAAAACTATAAGAAAATAAATAAATAGGGTTTGTGTTAATAAATATAAAAGATTAATTCTCACCGCCAGAACAGCCAGAGTGAAGAAGACTCCGATCATGATGTCGGCGAGGAGCAGGACGTAGTTACGGAGGATCGGGAAGCACGCCTGGAGACGAGAGGAAACGTTTGTTTAAAAAGGTGGGATGATTATTTATTATTTTCTGCCTTTTTAATATCTCAGGTCCACTCACCTTCTCGTAGATCACCTTCTGCTCCAGGTGTGTCTGCAGGAAACCACAGAAGAAGAGAAACGTGACTCACCTGGACACTTAGGCCCAAACCACACCCTACCCCCTACACACTACCCCCTACACACTACCCCCTACTCCTTACACACTACCCCCTACACACTACCCCCTACACACTACCCCCTACCCCCTACACACTACCCCCTACCCACTAATCTCAATTTGTCTTGCAACGATTACGAAAACAGCGTAATCGCAATAAAACGATTATTTTGCTGATGCTCTCAATTTGTCTTGCGTTATACATCCTGCCCCCCC
>NW_011341681.1:3802-62996 GCF_000735185.1 Notothenia coriiceps
ATATACCAATATACCGATTGGATCAAATATAAAAGTCAGCCGAATTAGTATTGATACTGCAAGGAGACGTATTGTGTGAAGAGAAATTGAAGATTTGTTTGATTTCACATATATTTATGATCCACGTCATATATTCAGTTTCGGCGGCAGTTATTCCTGTTTGTCTAGAAGTCCTCTCATCAGGGCTCTAAAAATAGCGAACTACGGCAGATATGTAATATTTAATGCAGCCGAACCGTGTATTACAATGCCGTCATGTGATGACCTCCAAAGAGAAAAGCAAGCAAACTCGGAATAAAGTATTATTTTATTTTTTTTAAATGTTTCGCAATCCCACAACGGCACGTCCATTAATTCCACAATCACACACATGGATTAACATCGCTTTAATAAATTAATGTAGCCTTTGTTTCTGCTAAAAGAGGTGTCAACCAGCTGGGGCAACAAGAAAATCGGCGAAATCGAGTGTGACTATTACAAAATAAATCATTGTTATATTAATATTGACAATAACAACCGACCGTCGGGGTAGCATTTGCCGGGGAGCGTTCTCATGGCGTCTATTATCTATTATCAACGCTATGGGAGGTCTATGAAGGTCTATGGGACGCCCTGCCCGTTGAAAACTGGCTCTCAAGTGGTACCCTGTGCGTAATAGAGTGACGGGGAGGGGCCCTGACCGACCGTCAACATGTGACGGGTTGGGAGTGAGAACATGTTGATCATGCAGAGCTGCGTGTCTCCGTCAGACTCACCCCTTGATTCCACCGGGTCCGAGGTTTTGGTCCGGCCTCCTCCGGCGTCATAACCCACCGGGCGCGTTTCCGAAGCATTTCAGAAGCTGTATTTTAGTGGTAAAAAAATGCATTCATCATCATAATTATTCTATATATACAATTTACACAGTGCCTGTAAACTGGAGGAGAACAATATTGCGTCGAAAATAAACTTGCATACTATTTTGAGCGGAGCCCAGCGCCGAGACGCTTCTGGGACGCTTCTGAGCCGTAATGCGGCGCGTCTGGTGGAATAGCACCCACCTTGAGCTTCATGCAGCGTTTATTTATTTGCAGCATTTTGTATTTGCAGCGTTTTGTTTATGCAGTGCTTTGAGGAAACACTCCATTTGTTTTCCAAATGCTGCACATTTGTTGTCAAGTTGGTGAAGATAATGTTTTACTTGCATTTGTTTTGTAAAGTGCAGCGCGTTTCTACCAATGGAAGTGTTTTGGGCCCTGGTTGGCCACCGTAACCTTTGGAGCAAAACAGAGCATTTATTTTATAGCTAAAGAGCCATCCATTTAAAAAAAAAACTTGACATGACTTGTTCTTGCTCTGCGTCTGAAGCTTGCTGTGTGGAGAGTGAATATGAAAGCTGTGAGGTTTTATTCCCAGCGAGCCTCCTTTCTGATCTGCACCACAATGCTCTGGAGGAGGCCAAACTGCACTACAGTATCTGTCAATTAAATAGTCCATAATCCAAGAAACCCTGCTGCTGTCCACCTGCTTCACTTTGAGCTTCACCCTGAGGGGCCGGATGACCATGAAAACAGTGCAATCAATGAACACGATTGCCATCATGCACCCACCTCTGTGGGTGGGAATAAGCTCTGCGGAGCTGGGACGTGATGAAATTGTCCACCGGCATTATGATGCTCCGACTGAAAAGAGTGGAATATAATAGAATGTATTTTTACATTATATTTTGATTTGATTTTAATGGATCAATTCTCCAATTGGACTGCTGAGAACTCACTTGAAGCTTTCAAAGCAACTCATATTGCCTCATCATTTGTAATCTTTAATATCTATATTTGTGCGGCTGGATATTGATTGATGTACTTTTTTTCATTTGTTCCCCACCGGTCATTTTCTTTCAGACCTGCACACTATTGTCAGGAAATAGTGGAATGCTACGTCTAACATCTCCGTATAGCCAACAGCAGCTGCAAAGGGGGATAACAGCAATTACTCACACCTTTCACCAGCGTTTCGCTCACCATAGCTGCAGTTTTCTTTGGTTAAAATGGCTACGGCTGAATTTACTGTTCACTCCTCCAAGATTCAGAAAATACATTTGTTTTCATAAGATAATCACTAAATAAATAGCACTTCTGGCATATTATGACTAAATGGCTGACCTGTTTCACTCCACGATGTCAGTGTAGCAGCAGAATATATGTATATGTATTTGGATAAGGGTTTGTAGATTTTTATGATGTAGAATTCTGTCCACAAACACATAGTAACATGTTATCAATTGTTTCAGCATGCCAAAATTGCTGAAAAAAATCGCTTTGAGAGCCTGAATTTGTTTAGAGATTGTGTGTGTGTGTTCCATTGAGTCTGTGAGTTATATAAGTGGGAAGAGGAGAACATATGTAACTGAAACAACTGAAAGGTTTGACCATGTATTACCGGGAACATATAAATGTCACCTGTGAACACATTTGTTTTATTCCCTCTTTGACGCCCTCTCTTCCTGCTTCCCTTTTACACAGAAATCATGAGAGAAAATCTTTCGCTTATCTTCAAAATTATTATTTTGTCTCATCAAAGCCCACCCCTCTTTTAAATCCAATGCTGTAATAGACTCATTATGTGAGCCCACCAAGGCGGAGGATTCTATTTCTGGCTCTTTCAGTAAAATTCATATTCATTAATCAGAACCTTCTTTGAGGCTTTAGAAATACAGGTGACTTTCAGTGAAGCGGCAGTCGCCCGGCATGATGTGGGGGACCTCAAATTAGATAAGCCGCTATGAATACATACATAGACATTTACTGGAGCCACAGGCATTCTCATTACATTCTTATTACACTGGAGATATCACATAGACACAGGGATCAATAAAATAAATGATTTGCTCACAAAGAGGGGGAAAGAAAGTTCAGTGCTGCTCGTGCAATGAACATTTGTATTCTACTTACACTGCAGACTGTATTAGCAGATAAGAGGTCATTCAAATGCCTGGAAATCAATTAAGGCTATAATTACTTATTAAAAAATGGGATTTCACAAGTTAATGTATTGGCAGGTGGCTTAAGGCTTACTGAGTGTTGTTCGTGACTTTTTGTCTTCATTTGTTCCTCTTGTTTTCCCAGTTGCTGCAAAGGTCACTAGGGCTTTGATACATCAATTATCTGGCAGCCTGTCTAGTATAATTGACATCATGCATACATGAAATGCAGCCCAACAAAATAAGAGGAAAAAATCCACTATTTCATCCTACGATGAGAGTTGCCTGTCGTTTGCTGTAAGACTTACATCAGGTCAAGGTTAAGGTGTAAATGGTTGAGCTATAATCTGGAAAGTGGTGACAAAAAAACAGTGGACCTTGTAAATAACATTCCCCATATGGTGATGTCTTGTTCTCCCAAGCTTGACCAGTGGGTTAGTTGGAGAAACAAACATTGATGGACAGATGGGGCCTTTTAAAACAAATGGCTGGTGGGTTTTGGTATTGCAAGAGCAGCTCTGTTGGAAAATGTAATGAAATTGCCAGTAAACAAATACCAGCAGCTTCACATGGAGAGTACCATGTGGAAAAGGACACAACAAAGGCCAACTGCCCATGTGATTTATATCGCCGGTAGCTCAGTTTGTGGGATAGCAACAAGAAGGTCCCCCGTTCAAGACCACCAACGGACCAAGTAGTGTGCTGGTACCTAGAGAGTTGCCATTTTCACTTTGTCACACTGCTGTGGGACCCCTGAGCAAGACACCTGACCCCAAACACTCTTCCCCAGGTGCTTTATAGTTGCTGCCCACTGCTCCTAATACTAGGATGTGATGAGTGCAAAGTCTAGATTTCACTGTGTATTCTGGGACATGGATGTGTGACAAAAATAAATGGAATTGATTTAATTCCCAGAAAAAATACACTTTGCTTATTTGATAACGTTTCCTCATAATGGTGATAGAAAAAGAAATCCAGGCGGCATATTTTTCCTAAGAATTGTATATACTTTTGAAAATGAGTAGTGTATAATATGATTTATATGGGACAGTTTTACATAACAGCTTCCACGTGACCTCAATGACCTCAGCATCTTGTGACATCTTGGGATTCATATTTTTCATCGCAATACATATCTTTCCTGCAAATTGATTACCTAGTGGGCAACGTACAAAACCTGTTAGATGTTATTGTTATATGAACGTTGCTTTTGTCTGAAATAATTCCCTACTGTAAGTCTCCTGCTTTTATTTTTGGTGTTTTATAACACTTTGGCATACAGCTTGCTCTGTGATAATATCCAATATCACTCACAGCAATGCAAAAATAAGATTTAGATGTGTGAACACAGCCAGGCACTTTATAGGGGATCAGTATGCAGCTACAAACACTGTGGAATATACAATCACTTAAGGTAGAACATTACTGGATGATGTCTAATGCAAAGGTGCAATTTATTTGTTCAAAGGCATGTTCATTCAATAAAGCACAGAAGGTGCCAAAAACGAACCCAAAAATTATTGAGGCGGCCCCTGGGAATTCATGTTACTCTTTGTCTAGTTTGACGCTGCTTGAGGAAGAGCATGGTGCCTTTAAAACATCGCCATTAGATTTATTGTTCTTTGGGTATAATCCAATTAAATATGAAAGAAGTTTAACAGCTTTTATTTCTAGGGACTTTTTTTCTTAGTGTTGTGTATAGCAGCCAGAAAGTGATGTGCTATGGGAAACAGTTGAGCACTTTCCCCCATGCAACAGATTATGTAGCTTCTCACCTGACAGCACTACAAAAATGACACAGTGCTGCATTATCATTTGTTTATATAACACTTTATACAACGGCAGGCCACTATACATTCTAATAAATACTAGAACTGCTTTGATTTGATGTAGCACAAATATACAGTACAGTAGACAGACAGTATGAAATAGCATAGCACGTTCCACTTCATTCATTAGGTGAAGGTAGGTTATACTGTAGGGTGCCTTGACAATTCTTTCAACAAATAATTACCTACAATTCTTCATTACAACTGTTTTTACTTTGAGGAATTATTTTTGAAAGATAAGAAAACATGGTATTTCAGTACTTATGTCCATATAAACAAACCACATGTTCTAAGACCAAAGCAGAACATTCATACAAAATATAAGGATATGATTTATTTAATGAAAGCAAAGCATTACTAATATGACTATTATTATTAATATTATTATGTTTTTTTTTAATATACACAAAAAGTGAGTGTGTTCTATTGCAATGTGTGACTGTTAGTCGGCATTACATGCATTGAAGTTGCACTCAGTTGCCATAGGTCTGTTATGCCTCTTACAGCCTACAGTATGTATCTGTATGCAGCCGACATTGGCTCAACGGGTAAACCAAAAAAAAGCTGAGTGAAAAAACCCCAAAGCTACTCATCTTACATTTCACGCTTAAGGTGCAACAACTCGCCTCCTTCTCCATATTTTGCTTCCTACATGAGAGCAGCAGCAAGTCCAGGAAACTACTTTTTGGACTCGGACTCGGCCCGGTGACCGAGGTTTGGGGCGTCGACTAACTTCACTCAGGCCAATCGGAGTTCACGATGAAACTTTGTAAACAACTCTCACGCTGTTTTAAAGCTCTTTAACCCTTTTTACAACGAAAATGCACGACGGTGCAGCACCCAATTGACCCCAACGTTGCAAAACAGGTAAGATCGAGTGGCTTTTGTTTACTGTTATATATGTATATGTTTTGCTTTGTGTGCGCGAGCCAAACGTGTGTGTGTCCTCGTGACTCGTAGTAGTAGTCGCAGCCCTGCCCTGCTGGTGCGAAACATCTGTCATGTAGTGTAACAAGTGAACAAGAAACATGTTTTTAATTCATTTGTTTAAAAGAACACGTAACGCTGCCCTTTTTAAGCCTTCTTTTGTAGGCTACATTAAAGTAGGCAATGCTTTAATGTATTCCACCGAAGGACGTCTCCTACTAACGTTAGAGTAAAACGCTATACACTACAGGTCTCCCTTGAAAAAGAGATCGTTGATCTCAATGGGATTTTCACCTGGTTAAATAAAGGCTACAAATAACTGAAACTGTTCAAATCTAATTGCCTTTTTAGCGGTATGTGTGATGGTTATATTGTTAAAAGACCAATTTCCTCGTTTGATAGGCGTGTAAAAAGAGTTTATCAGTAGGCTTGTGTCAGTTGTCACGTCCCCTCATTGAGTCTGAATCATTGTGTCGTCCTGACACTTTGTTCTCCCCCTGTCTTTTACATATATTGATGTGTTTTAGGTAGAAAATAAAGAGAACAAATTGATGGTTTGAACTTAATAAGCCTTTGGTTTATTTTTTTATGGATTCTTCCAATGAGCAGGCTAATGATGGAACAGAGTTTATTGGAAATCACTCTTCATTGGCACTGACATAGTGAGACACATCTGTTATTGGCAACTACTGATGCTGCAGCTCTGAATGTGTCAAAGTGCTGATCAGTGGAGGCATCACGAATAACTTTAGTGTGCAACAAGAAAATGTAGCAATCCATCGACTGTGCAGGGAGACACTGACAGGAGAAAGCTCCTCATTATGTAGTCAACCACTTAAAAAGTGCTAATGACAGCTGTTTTTATTTGACTTTAGAAATACCAAGTACATTCCCTGGAAGTATTTCTCTCTCTCTCTGACTCATCCAGTCACAAGCTAACTCAAGGATTTGAAGTTTGTGAAAAGCCCAATTAAACCATTGCTGTTTTTATCTCTGGGCTCCAGTGATGCTGAAAGTGTACTGCACTGTACAAGTGCTGTATTTTGCTTCCTGCTGTTTTACTGTTTACTGTTTTGAGCAGCCTAGGCTACAAAAGTCTTCATTGTGAACGGATGTGGGCACAACTTTCGTTGTGGAACGTCAACATCTGCATGCATCTGTATTTCTTCAGCACGCCCACCCTCAGCTGAAGGAGGGTCGAGGAAGAAGGGGGAGGGAAAAGCTTCCTGTCAGTCTGGCTGAGAGAGTGAATCCGCTTAAGTTTTGGCAGAGTTTTCGGGGGGAGTGACTTTATGAAGGTTATCAAGAGTTCTTCACTGTAACTTCTCTGGAAATGTGACTCTTTCTTTTGAACTTGGTTTATTTCATCTTACGTGTACCGTTTTCTTTGTAAGGGGGTTTCTATTTGGCTGTAATGTGCTTCTGCTTGAGTAAAAACTTAACAGGTGGTATTTATTCTGAAAGTCTTTGGACCATGAAACACTTTTTGGATCCGTACAGGCAGCTTTTGGCCTCTTGGTATTGCTTGGATGAAACCTGACACTTTGGCAAAGAGGCTAAAAAAGTAAGCTGTGAGCTGTAGTATACATGATAATTCACTTATATTCCTCATCTAAAAACCCTCCATACTTCAGTTTTATGTTCAACACACGTCACATAGATTTCAATGAACTTGGTGGATTCTGTATAGTGTAACAACACCTGAGCTGGCAAGAGCACAAACATATTTTTCAGAAACTAATATGTTTAGATATAGTTATAAATACAATGCATATTGATTTTGTGTGTACATTTTCTACAACACTGTTTAAGTTCAGCAAATCATTTTGAATTTAAACCTGCGTGTCAATGATCTCAAGTGATGACACCCTGTTTGTTTTGATGTTGTCACAGGAAACCTAGTTGCGTTTTTACATGAAACATACTGACGTCATCACTTCCTGTCACGTTTCCTAAACACAAACAAGGCGTATGTCTGTCGTGACAGACAGATGGCAGCGTTTTGGTGGTTCGGTTGCTTTAAATGCAGAAGCTGTTCATGCTACAGGAATACAGAATAGAGCCTAATACATGTGAAGAAAAAAGTGGTTAAGCTACACTGAGGGAGAAAAAAACATGTAGAGTCGAGTAGAAAAAACGGTTGCTCATGCAGTCAAGTTTCAGTATCAGAACAGTCGCAATTGTGTACAAAAGACTACAACAAAATTGTAATAGATTGCCACTGAAAAAAATCATGCTTGTTAAGTTGGAAAATCACTTGTTATTCATCAACAAATACATTTTACATTCCATTGGCGCAGTGTAATGTTTTATTATTTCTTATTTATTTGTATATGAATTGCATTGCATCACTTTCATTCCATAACACCAGGTAAACAAGACAAGCTTTACATCTCAATACACAGTAAACTAAAGTTACGTAACATAACATAAAGCAGAAAAAAGTCTCAATTATTTTTCTAAGTTAGCTAGCTATATGCTTATGCCGTTAGCAAGAAAATGTTAACATTAGCACAACAAATAGGGACAATCTAAATGTTAGCATTTCTGCTCATTTTAACATTAGTTTGCTAAAAAGGTTAGCATAGCAAGCAAATCAGTTTACATCCACAAGTTATCTGCTCTGGCCTAATGTATACATGTATGAGTTACAGTTACAACGAGATATTAAGGTTGTATTCTTTAAATTGTTGCTAGCAGTGGATTTTTTTCTGGATTATTCAAATGAATAAAGGCATGATATCTGATCTTGATTGTCTCTGGCGTAAACACTTTCAGGTGTGAATCCCTTCTACAAGTTCACAACCCAAAAGGGTTCGCTACAGGAGTTTTAGATCCTGGAGCTTTGCTGCAATACACAAAATGGTGTTATTTAGTTTTATAGTGGCAGCATTTATGTCCACTCTTGAAACATCCGTTGTTGCTTAATAGTTACATTATTTACATGATTTTGGTTTATAGTGATGAGAATCAATCTTCTGGGTATGTCTTCTCTCAAGTATCACATGCCTTATTTACGCTTACAATTTATTTGATTCAAGTCAATGTTTTTTATGAATGCTTTATTTGTCACCCAAGGGAGGCAAGTAAGGAGGGCTTATCCCCCTCTCCCCCTTCCCCCACATCAGTCTCAGAAAGCTGAAACTATGCAGCCAAACCAATTAAAGATGTACTATTTTCTTGCTTGCATTCCGCCTCACTGTGTGGGACATGGGATTGTGCACAGAGCCTGCTTGAGATGCAAAGAATGCACGCAATGATGAACCGTGTGCCAGTCAATGAAAAGATTGAAAAGTGAAACGGTTCTTTATGTATAATTCTGGCATGTTTTCATCCCAGCATCATGAGGAGGCAGATTGTACAGATGTGTCTACTTTAGAACTGGTCCAGGATCAGCTTTGAGATGTTGCAGCTGCTCTGCAGAGAGAACACCCTGGCTTTGTGATGCTGATCATGCCAGCTTAAACACTGCAGGAAGGCAGCTACATGGGTGAGGCACCAAAGCATCTGTGTGAAATGGTATCATATTTGACATCTTTTCATATATAAATGTTTCCGTTTCTATGCGTCTTAGACTTCAATAATGCCATAATAACATTCTTAACATTACGTGCCTTAGAGCAGCAATTTCTCAAACATGATTTCAAACAATTTGATTCGATTGATCTTTACTTTTGCAAGTATATGTGGCCTTTGCAAGCCACGAGACTACTGCAAGACTTGTATTGCTGTTTTCATTATGAACTATATTTGTTTACTCTAATTCTCAGCTTTGCGTTGTTATAAGTGGTACACCGCGTTCCACCGCCTGCTCGCTGAGGCTTGTCTTGTTGTGTTTTTGAAGTAATCAGTGAAGTGGAAACATTTCTTCTTTTTTGTTGTTGTGCGGTCGTCCTTACTGACAGGCTGGCTGCTTTAGTCAGTACAGTAAGTCAGAAATGACACCTGTTTTGAGACACTTTGTGTTTTGGTGGGAACATCAGCTGCTGACTCAGCAGTGTGGTGGCATTTAAAATCCCCCTGTGTGCAACGTACACTCGAGAGTTATGTCATGAAGTGTGATAGAAAAACTTTGAAGGTGGGTTAGCTGTGCCACCTCTTGAACACATTTGTTTTTAAAATCAAGCTGATCTTGCAAATACGTTTGACATCTATCAAATACATGTAGATTTATGCAGTTACATTAATAATAATAATATGATATATCATATTTGTAACAATAGCAATCCCAAGAGGGACAGTTTTACCCTTTCCAATTCCGTTAAAATAAACCCCATACCGTACATCTTTAGTATATGACTTTTCCTGAAATGGGTCTTTTTATCATGTAATTAAAAACTAGGGCTAGTGGGATGAAAAGGAAACACAATATGACTGTTTATATCAAAGAACTTGAGTTTTAAATTGTCATTTTGTTAAGACATACTTTCAATTCCAACTAGAGGACAATTTACAATTGTATTATTAGAACTAACTCCCTGCAAGTGCTGACACTGTTGAGATAGGGGTTTAAAATGAACGCCCCTTGAAATTCCCTTGAGAATTTCTAAATTGTATTAGTATTATGTTTTTGAGCCATGTGCAGTACATTACAGTTTCATTACACATCACAAAGAGCTTTTACTTTCTATGTTGCATGTGTTCCAGGACTGTTTATTTGAACAGATTCAAGGAAGAAGCTGTCTTGGATTAAGCTTCCCCCGGAGCTCTTTAGATTTAGATTCTTCTGTTTGCAGTCTGTTGACTCGTTGGATTGTAAATAATGTGGCATTGATATCTATCCGGCCTGCAGCTCATACATGGTGAAACTCTGGCCCCTAGTGGTCTTGAAAAGTGTGTAATATAAGCCATGAAATCAAAATATAGTATGATTGGACATCTAAATGTATCATTAGATGAATATAACATTAACCAAGAGCTAATCCCTCTTGAATCACTATTGTGTACTTCAGAGTTTATAATGGACTCACATATGTCTCACTGTCAACACAACAATAGTGTATCAACTTCCTGTGTACTGACTTTCAAATGTAGATTTATTAATTATTTTAGAACTAGACCTAATGGTTGTTTTTCCTGAGCTTTCACGTGATTCAATTTATGTCAATCTAAAGTGACACTGTAATTGAACGTGTGATTCTTACACTGCTAGAAAATGTGACACTGCCCTTTAATAAGAATAGAGACCGATACTAAGCACAACTGTTGTTCTCATACATCACCACCAGAGGGCAGAAAAGTCACGTTGATGAAATCTAAAACACTGAGGTATACTCTCAGTCTGAAACATGAGTGGGACACAATACAATGGTATTTGTTTTAATAAATGAATTTACACTGCCACCAAAGGTTATTTTTAAGGCTTTTGAATGTGAGTGCTGATACACTACCTTCGTTTTAGTAGATAGTTCCTTAATATTAAATGCTTTCTGACAATCAGCCTTTAAATACTTGTTTTCACATCAGACCATTAGTCAACAAGATCATTGATCTGATGTTGCATTTAATGCCAGCATTCTGTACCTGAGAGTTTCTGACTGTGCTGCGGACATATTTTGGCCTGAAACAAACTTGTATGTGTATTGAAGGCTTGACAACCAACACAAGCATGTCACAGTTAAACTAGTCCTCACTATGCCTTTTAGTTGATTCAATACCCTTTCTACATAAAATCTAAAAAAAAAGTTAATTAAATGTCTACTGAAAAGGTAGATATGTTTTAGTTTTTTTCAACACTGAATTGAAAAGAAAAATGGATTCCGGTAAAGTCAAAAACGTTTTGATTGCAGCTTCTAGCTCCCAAAGCTTTGACTGTACACCATTGACAATAGGACAGAGACAGATAAAGCTTGAACAAACTCACTCCCATGATTATGCCTGTTTTTCTTTGAAGTCAAGCTACATGGCTAGCTCTGTAGGCCCCTGTGACCCCACAGTCTGACCTCAACTTGGAAGTTTATACTAGAAGCAGAACCAATCTAGAGTGTGTTCCACAGAGAGGATGGATGTGGATTAGATGGGAATGTAGCGTGCGTGGGTATGTGTGCTTGTAGGTGCATGCAGACACCATAGCGTGTGTTTTTAAGAGAGACAGAGTGTGAACACTGATACAAAGGCTAAAAGAGGCCAATTAGAGACAGAGAGCCTCATTCAGAATCCTTATACACTGTAGAAAGGATGTCGTTTTTTGAAACCCCAAATATTCTCAGAGTGAAACCCCATGTTGAAAAGAACTGAGCCATATTGTTGCCTGGTGTTATTCCTTCATTCCTTGCTCTGAATCTCCCTGTGTAATGTGGTGGATGCCTCAGGATGCTTGGGAGTCACTTAAAGGTTAGTGGTTGTGCGCATTACGTTTTTGTGGCGTATTTTAATTGAAAGTAAACTTCCCTTGATGAACAGTTTCCAGTGAAAGGTGAGCTTCGTGTAGTTTTGGCAACATGGAGGAGGAACTCTACACTATTATCACATGATTTGCTGGTTTGTGATCGTGAACACGTGAAGGAGCATAATGGCTTCTGTTGGAAGAGGAAAAGTCGTGAATGAATATGGCTGCATGGGAAGTGTTGTGCGTGCATTCATCCTTGTACACACACATACGGTACAGTACACACCCACGCTCATTCTCACCACTTCACAGAGATTTCACTGTGTGGGATTACAGAAGGAGAAACAATCCCAGCTCCCTAGCTAGCTGACAGAGGACTCTCCACCTACTGCTGGCTCCAGCCTCTGTATATCTAGACATTGTGCACTATTTTTAACCCCAGAGCAACATCGTTAGCTGTGTTCAGTTGACCAAACACGTATCTTTTCCTGAGAACGATGTGTTATTTATGTGTAGGTGGGCACTAGGGATATCGAAATACCAGAAAGTTAGTAGTTGATACCAAAACTAGTGAAATTCTACCATTCCCGATACCAATTTGATACTTGGGTCCAAAAAAAACAATACATATCATACTTCAAGATGCACTCTCTCACTTATTGTCATTCTTCTTTACAAATAGCTGAATACTGCTATTATAAATACCTGAAAACGATTATCTCCAAAAACTGAATCAAACCAAGTTTCAGAAAAAAAAAAAATACAAGACTGCATAGAAATAATCTAACGTTTATTTGTAATTAATACAACCTGAATGCAACATAGTGCACACTCGGTTCACTGGCCGCTTACAGCTAGCGTTCTCCTGCCGATTTCAACGTGTACTTCAGTACAAAATATAAATCCAAAGTATTGGTTCTCTTGACTATCACTATCATCCAAACGTATCCATCATCCATCCAAGTCAAATCTGACTCAAATTGCAATTTTCTGTGTACCGCAAATGCTCACATTTGACCTGATTAACTGGTGTTGATACTTAAAATAATGAAAAAGGACATGACACAGGACCTGATTTACTGTTGGTGCAAACTGTCCACTAAAGGCTGCCACTAGCAATTATTTTATCATCAATTAAACTGCCCGTTATTTGCCAGGATAATCAAAAAAGTTAAATAATATAATAATAAAAGTTGTTGATCTGGAAAATGTCAGAAAATGTCCATCACAGTTTCTCCAAGTCCAAGTTTATGTTCTTTCTTTCCAAAGATATTCACAGTGTGTGTGTCTTCATCAGAAACGATGGGTTTTTATTTCTTCCGTCTTTCTATTTGTCTTTGGGTGTGAAACCGCAGATGAGGCTGTAATAATGTTGCCTTGGTAACTATGGTTTACCAAGGATTCACCTAAATACTACCACGCTTCAGTGCTCGTCCGCCTCTCCAGTGTGTCTCTAAGTAACAGCTGCCATTTATGTCATCATTACTTTTTTTCACTTTTACTTTCATGTAAAGAGTGCGATAAAGCATTATTATGTAGTGCTGGTATGTTTTAGACAGTCATAAGTCTGCTCTAGATCCAAAGCCAGGCCAATATTTGCTTTTCTGGGTTAACACCAAGATCCATATTTGAGGGAATTCTTCTAGATTTTGTCATATCTGTGCATTCCTTCATAATATGCCCCAAAAATAGTTGCTGTTGGAGCTATTTTTAGGGATTTTTCTTCTTTCCAAGATCTTATGAATGAATTCATTGAGTAGAGGGTTATCGTAGCTACAAAAGTCCAAACTCAAACTCAATAAACCATAATTTTCCTTTACCAAAAGTCCCACTGTCAACTTCGTACTTTTTGCCAATAAATAGTCCTTCTTTAACCTATGCTCTGGCTTCTTGCTTTGGAAACATGTCTTTCAAATTTCTGCATAATGGTGGCATTTGTACTTGCAAAGCTTTTTTTCCCTCACTTTACTATACGAAAGACACATATCCTGAATCGGTCTATGCTCCCAAATGACCCAGCACTTTGACCTGGCTGAGCAACAGTTAATGCTTTGATTCACGGCCAACTTCTCCTCCTGGCCATTAGGTACCAGCAGGCTGCCTCTCTCCATCTGAACCTCCTGTAAACAAACGAGCCAGCCACATCGTTGGACTGTGTGAAGACGCATCACCCTACCCCGCGCTCCACTCTCCAGTCTAAACACATCTCACCCCAGCTTTACCCTTATGCAACCCATAACTTGGCTCCATCCTGCATAATGCAATCGATCCTGCATATTGATGTAAAAACTGTACGCCACCAGCTAAAACAAATGCACCTTATTCTCCACTGTGGCTGGCTCTGCTCTTATATTTTCTGATTTACAGTAACTCAACACCATTTCCTGGAAAGTAGGGCAAAAGTCAGCCAGGTTTTAAGCGTCTCCAGTGTGCATCCTCGTGCGTCTATTTCTGTCTGTCTGCATGTATGTGAGGTCTGAGAGAGAGAAGAAGCAGGAGCATGTGTGGGAGACAAATGGGGCATAGGGCCCGGTGGAGGGGTACCCCGATAGGCCTCGGAATTCCCCCGAGCAGCACCCAGCATAGAGGAACAACTATGGCCTTTGTTGGTCACCCCGTGGATCTCACACACAGTTAATATAGACTTTTCCCACTGACTCTGCCAAGAGTCTGAAGTCATTTAATGAAGTGGCGGCTGAGTTTAGAAGGAGCCAGTGTGCTCGCTGCTCGCACTGACAGAATGGAAAATGTCTGTGTTATGCAGCGAACGGCGAGTGACAAGAGAAGTGTGTTCTGATACTCACCTCTCAGGACACACAGCCATTAGGAACACACACTCACACATGCAGACACATATGACAAAGGAGATACACTGTGATTATACCACAAAACATGCATTTCGTCTGGATCTTTGTGGCTTATTCATTCAGGGATACATCATTGATTCAGACAGGTTTATATTAAGCTATGATTTAAGTTGTGTTGAACCAAATTAACCTCAACTTAAATGTTAAAGTTCCATTTGCTTTGTGTAAATGTGAATGTTGGTTTTACTTCGAGTGTAACTCTGGTAAATACAATCTCTCAAGGCCTAATCTCAAGAAAACTTGTGGCTCTCATGTACTTAAAATTGAGAATGCCTAATTGTCTCACATTCTTTGTAGTTATCCCTTTGTTTGCTTCATTTATCAGAGCAAAACCTCACCTTTCATGTCCATTTTCACGGCTGTCCATTTATCCACTTGTGCTCTGAATGGACAGTATCTCTGTATGTATTTGGTCGCACTTCTATTCAAGTGCCTGTCTTTTCATCTATGGGCAGATTGCAGTCTGTTTTGGTGTCCTATTGTGCAGCTGTCAGTTATTTTCAAAACACTGGAGTGTCATTTGCCTCAGATTCCATCCCTTTCAATTCCCGCTTCTTTTCTATGGCTCCGCTAGCGTACATCTCATTGAGCGTGCATCAGCGGGCAGATTCATTCTTCTCTCCTTCCAAAAGCACATTTCTTTTTTTTTCTTTTTTCATAGCAGCCATAAGCCTCCTTTTTAAATCCACGGACAATGTGTTTTTGTCCATCCTCCTCTGTCCTTTTCAGTGGAGAGTGCAGGGATTCTCTCTCTTCCTCTCACTCTCTCTCTTTCTGAGGGCATCTGGGGGGACCCCTGAGCGTGGTGCTTCTCTTGAAGCTCAATTGTCTTTCTGTAATGAACCATGATGAAAGATAACAGAATGAAATGTAATAATTCATGCAGGCCTTGGTGAGGAGCACGTGGCTAGCGGTTGGCCCGGGTCGTGATAGCCTCCTGCTCGCCTCCCAGAACAATGCGCCCGCCCTGCCAGCACCACTCGCCCCGCTACGGTCCAGCAGTCTTGTTGCTCTGTCCTCTCGCTGTCCCCCTTGCTGCTATTCAGAATCACTTAACGCTGGAAGGCTGTCTGTGATCAGTGGCATGCCAGAGCATCTCTTCGGGAAACAAGGCAAACTGTCTCTTTGCACCTACTGTCCTCTTAGCATTCCTCCTTTGTGTCCCGCCTTGTCTCGTTTTATTTGTTTGGGCTATCAGTCAGGATTTCGACCTAAAGTTGATGTTGTCAGATGGAGGTGGACAGTAAAAGTAAACTTCTGTCACTCCATAATGTTCTTCCCCTTTTGTCCTAATTGTCTTCATTTGCCTGCATTTGTACATGATGGTTCCAGGGGACGTGTTATGCTCTTTATTTATCTGGGAAAAGTTGAGACAACACACTCAACTTTTTACTGGCAATGCCCTGCTTCATATTCTGGAAATCCCACACATCTTGGAGCTGTGTTGTCTTCTGCTTTTGGGCTCCTGGACTCCTTAAATAGCATGTTGGGGTAGAGTATCTTAATCAAAGGGGCATTGACAGAAGTTGGCTTTTGTCAATCACTTTCCCAAACCACATTTCTCCAGCTGCTATAGACATTTTTCTAACTTGTGTCCCATTTTCATGGCACTATGGCCCTGCAATCTGGGAGCAACTGTTGCTTGCAACATTGGCAATGAAGGCCTTTTGAAAATGCTAAGAATTGGCTTCATGGCAGCAGTGTGAGACAGCCTGTGACTTTCCCACTCTGCCCCCGTATTCAGTAACTTTTCCAAGGGAAGATTAAGAATGGAAACCCAGACTATGCAGCTCACTGTGCAATTAAAGGAGAGCATATACCTGCTTTTAATTGATGTACCCTTTGAACGCTACTCTGTCTGGTATTGGGTTTTGCTGCCCTATGACAAATGATGTGGTGGGGATGTTGGTGGTTGAAGATGGCAGACTGGGAGAGTGAAGAGAACGAACAGAGACTCGATTGATGCTCCAGACCTGAAACTCTCGGCTTGACGCAGATTATTTTTGTGTGTGTTTGTGTATTTTCCAGTGTATGAGCGTGTTGGCCTTCTTGAATATGTCTGTGCTAGTTTTCACGGAGACAAAGACAATATGGAAAACACATATTTCCAATGAGTTCATCTTTAATCAGCCAAACTCCAACTTATAGTCTTTGGTGCCTACAATGGTAACCTTTACAAAGCCAAACTAATTATCCTAATTATTTTCATCCTGTCCCAAAACATATCGCCTAGTAACACACATGTGCATCATGATGTGCATCAGATACATAATACTTTAACTCCATGGTAATTGAATGTGATGATTTAGGATGCTAAGTGACACCTGGAAGTAAGATGTGTTTTTGTTGGTGGTCACTGTGGCACATCTTCTCTTTCATTCCTCACTTATACCATTACTGTTCCCTTCCAACAGGCTCGTAATTCTCAAAATTGAAATTATTTCAATTTCGACCTCATTCACCGCTTACCTTTCGGCGCGCAACAAATCAGATGACAGCTGTATGTAACGTAAACTGGCTGTTTTCACCTCAAGGTTCTGCGGCTAACTTGAAGCACGTTGAGTTTTGATTACTCAAATGAAAAGTGCGCTTATAAATACACTTGATTATTATTATTATTAACTTTGCGGTGAACAAAGAGCAAGCAAAGACCCTTAGTTTTGATATTGAAAACATATTAGTTATACTGTTTTTTGGTCTTTTAACACAGTTGTTTAAACATGCGAGGCAGTTGTATTAGTTTCATCCGATGAAATACCGTTTATTTACTGTATCTTAATTTTTACCGTTACTTTAATATGGAAAATATACACACATCCTAACTTGGGGCCATATCACCAACCCTACAACCATTACAGCATGAGAACAAGTGTGGTCTACTGTTTTTCATGTATGTTACAGAGGGAGAGCTGCCAACTTGGCTCATGTGGATGTTGCGGTTGTTTATTCAGATACTCTGATAACACACATTAAGCTTTCACTGCGAGGCTAGCTGCCATGTAAGAGTTGGTAGCAAGGTCAATGGCAATGATTTTTTTCTCTGTGTGTGTCATAGAGTGTGCAAAAGTATGTGTGTGGTCTCAACTCTACATTGAGCCTCACCTCCATTTTAAAGGTGCAACACAACTCACCTTTAAAAGGATGGATAGAGAATGAAGAAGGATAAAAAAGTCTTGCTGTAAGCGTGCTTCGAGTGTGCCAGTTCACCAGTTTGGTAGTCTTCCTCCGAAGGTTGTTAATTAGTGCAGATTGTAGACTACAGTTCTACTGCCAGCACTGATGAAAAGACGAGAGAGAGGGAAAACTGTAAAGCTGCCAAGATGGAGGAATCTGTGATAGGTGGAGAGAGGTTCCAAATGCTGGAGCAAAGCATGGAGACTCCCTGAGATCCTGCTTCCTGACCCATGTGAGAGTCAAACAGCAACTGTAGGCAAGAGAAGCAGAAGCAGTGAGAAATTGCAGTGTTGAGACGTTGAGACTTAGGAAAGGGGAGTAGTTGAAATGTATAGTAACCATCAAGTTTTGAGTTTCTTTACTAACAATAATCCTCAATCATCCCCGCTCATTCTCAAAATCCAGATTTATAGGCACACCCCGTAGATACAGACTGCATTGCTGCGTTTCAGTATAGAAATAGCAATGTGACCACCTAGCAGGGGAATAAACATATGGATATGTGTTACAGGAGGGTTAGCAAAGTGAAACTTGGATTCCGTCTATCTCAGTTTCATGCAATGAACACATCGACCCTTCATTGCCTCCAGGCTTAACCTGAGGAAATTAATGTTTATTTGTTATTTGATAGTTCCTTTTTGTGTCGAACAACAAAATCATGTGGGATAATGTTAAAACGGCCTTAGATCCGTGTTTGCTCAATACCTTGTCAGGTGTTGTTTTGCACATATGCTACATGCTATATGAATGGCTCTATGTTAAGTCAGGTGCCCGATCAACGTGTCTCCATTCAAACCATTCACGCATGGCGATATGTGAAGTTATTTCTTCAGAATAACCGCACATCAAAAAATAAACCGACATCCCAGCTGATCTAAACCTGTCTGTCTGTCACTTTGTAAAGTAGTAACTCCTTGTCAAACTGAATTTAATAAAACAGACATGTGGATTACATAAGAGGTGCAAGGCGTTACAATACAGGGTTCTTTCGGATCACACATGCAAAGACATGCTGATGTGTTTTATACAGTAAAAATAAAACAAAAACACACACACAAGCACAAACACACCACACCTTGTTCAGCCCAGTACAGATCCTGCAGTGGAGGTTTAGAGAGGTTGGATGGAAAACAGCACTATGTCATCCCAGTTGCACCCACCCTGAGTGGCCACACTGTGGTGCTTTGTGTGCAGCAGACAGAGGAGCTGCACACATACATAATGTGATGGATGCTTCAGTGTAAATCATGCAGCAGATACTGTATATCATAAATAAATAAAGCTGGAAAAAAAGGAAAATAAATACGAATGTATCCATGGATAGAAATAAAACATTGAGAATTTAAACATTTAATTGTAAAAAAAAAACGAAATAATAAAAAAAAAATCTAATTCCATTGAAAAAAGGTTTGCTTGTTTTGTCAAGCTTTGTCGGAGCCCAAACATTGTTAATTTTACAATAGAATAAAACAGAAAAATATATATATATAAAAATCTTCAACATATCCAAAACTAAAGCGTTATGTCTTTCTCTACGTTATTTACTTAGTTATTTAAAGTTTTAAAACAAAATTGCAAGCAATAGATGTATAGAAAATAAACATATCTCTTAATCGACTGTTTCCACAATTTAAAGTCTATTAAAAAAGTGTTCCAAAGTCTATGAAACTGCAGTGATTACATGTTAGCTGTGTTTATTTCAAAGAAACCACTAATAATTTTCCATCTCCCGCTCATTCAGCCCCTCTCCGGCCTGCCTCCTAACATCTGCTCCCAGCCAGCCACCTGTCTGCTGTCAGATGCAATATTAATGTACACCATACACTTGTTAATTATTTTCCCTGAATGTAGTCATGTCAAGCCGAATATGCATAACAGGATTGTAAAGAACCATTTTATTAGAGGTGATCACTCTCTTTCTCCCTCCTCTTTCTTTCTCCCTCTCTGTGTCTAAATGCCGTTTCTCAGGTCTTTCACTCCACTGAAGTGGTTTTGTGTGTGTGTGTGTGTGTGTGTGTGTGTGTGTGTGTGTGTGTGTGTGTGTGTGTGTGTGTGTGTGTGTGTGTGTGTCAGGGGAATGCCACCTGCCAAGGAAAGCAGGCACATGAACACACTTCACATCCACACACCTGAAATGTTCTGAGATTTTTGTTGCCATAATAATGCTGTAACAACACAGCATTTGCCTTTACGCTGGTCACATGTCATTTCTTTAAAATTAGATCACAGTATGCCAGACAGTGTATATTAGAAGCTTTAGTGAAAATACCACAGAGACAGTTTAAGGCTAATGTCTCGCAGGCGTTGTATTCAGCGTCATTTTGTGCCGGGAGTCACTTTGAGGTCAACAAATGTCTTGGCTTCGTGTACTCAGACTGCGGAGAGGTATAATGACTCATTGGAGGGATTTGGGATACTCAAGTGACATTTGGGGTGTTTCATCTGACGCAGGACAGGTTGTCTCTCTTTGTAGGCCCTGATGGGAAAATGGGAAGACATTTTAAATGTGGTTCTGGTGCCCACTTGTCTTTGTCAGAGCATCTACGTGAGATGCCCTTTCATCTTAGACTTCTTCAGAAAGACTCACAGCAGATGTCCTTATTAGTGTGCAACTTTTATCCTCTAGTCACGTAATTGTTGGACACGTTTTACTTCTAAATGCTTTACTGGAAAAATGAGTTAATCGAAATAGAATTGGAATTTTTTCACAAATAACTCATATCTTCTCTTGTGTCTAGACTTACATCCCTCCATACTTTGGCGCATGGAATTGTTATGGGCGCCAATATGAATCTAAGGCTAGTCACACATTTTTTACAATTGATTATAAAATGTTTTCTTTTACTTTTTTCGCCTGTTATCCGTTACTTTCTCCAGAGTAGTGTAGAAACTAGTCCTAAATCCCGGAAATACCTTAGCATCTGGAAGTGAATGGTTTTTTGAAGGAGTTTGTGGTTAGAAGCGTGAAATAAGGTCTGTGGTTAAAACAAGCCTTAGTCGTTTTCACGTTTTGTTTCCCGACATAAAATATGTCAGTAAAAACCTCACTCGTGAATTTCCGGAACGTCTATGTTCCATACAAACAGCGGTTGCTAACTAATGACTAAAAGAGACTACAAAACGTCAGCGTTAGCTTTTCACTTCTGGCGATTGCATTTACACTTAAAAAATCACAACGTGGTATTAGTATGTGGAAATGATACTAAGTATCATGAATGGTCGTTTGCCACAGAGCTTATTTTCTGTAATAAACCAAAATCTAATTGAACATTTCCATTGCTTTTGTTGAAGGAACACCTTGCGAAGCTGCCTTTTGGGTCGGCCTACAAAAATAAGTCATAACCTTACCACTCTCGTGCTCTACCATACCTTTTATGCTCCTCTATAAATCTGCTATATCCCATTTCAATTCGGAAACAATTCCTAGTAAACAACCTACTATTGCAGCCCTGTCTTCCATTTTAAAAAGACCCAACACACTTCTGTAGAGTTTGTCCACACCATTCCCACCGAAGGAAGCTTCCTCTTTCTTTTTTTCAATCCCTGCTGCAGAAGTGAATTGTGTAAGATTGCTCGCTTTGTGTAACGAGTGTGTGCAATAATAAACCAAGGAAATGACTGCAATTGCCTCACTTAATGCCAACATTATACATACATCAGGAGGGAGATTGCTGCCAGCTCAGGTTTCAAAGCGCAGGCTGTCACAGGTAGTTTATGTGAGAGATGAATGAAGTGTTTCCATGCCATTATGTCAATCAAACATGAGGTTGGACCCCGTCTAAATGAATACGTCTTTCATTAACTGGAGTGGAAATTGTCTTGGTGATTTGTTTGACTGAATACATACAGTAACAGGGTGTAGCAGAAATACACAGTAAGTCAATCAGCACGTTGGACGTTCTAGACTCCAAGCCTGTCGTTCTATCGATGCGGATACAGAGCTCTTCAATAGGAAACAATTATCCTTATGCCTACAATTCGGGATGTCCAGCAGCAGTACAAATTCCTAGAAAGTAGTTCAGCATGATGACCAGATACCGCTGTATACCAAACCTGTGACGCACATTACGAAGCCCCGCACAAAACCCCCTCTAAAGAAGAATTGCAGTGTTGACATTTTTGTCCTCCATGCTTAGAATCTGATGTTCATCCACATTTGGTGGGAGTAAGGTCCTGTGTCAAGGTGTAACTCCTTAAGAGGGATTTCTTTTGCAGCAAAGCTATCACTCTCTAAAAGACACACATTCTTTTAAAGCATACTGCAGATGCAATGGTTGTGATTGGTAGACCTCTGTGAGACATTAAGTGAAGTCGAATAAGCTTGTTTACACACCTGTTAAACCCTGATTCCTGAAAGTCTGAAATATGTTTGTGTATTATGAATTGTATTCAGCCCTACACTTTCCCCTTCAAAATATTTGAAGTTATTGTGTTGAAGTCTGCATTAGCGATTTCACGATTTAAAAAACTTTGGTACCAAGTTGATGCCAAAAATATGAAAACTTGATGTTTTCTACAGTACAGCAGTACACTATTTTTGCCCTACCTTTTACCCTATTGTTGCTACATTGTGAGCAACAAACTGTGTTGAAGTTGGCAGAAGGTTAACATGAAGTGTCAGCAACCAATGGGCCGCACAGTCCTGTTAGGCTAAACAGAGCTAACAGCTAACGTTACTGGAGCAGGGTTCCAATACATTATGATGCGTTTAAGCTGTTCACTATAAAAAATGTTAAATAACATTATTACATTATTAAATGTAAACTCATAAAATGTAGTTAATGACTCATAAAATATAGTTAATGATATACGAGTATGCTTGATAATTCATGGCTTGATGTACTGTATCCTGAATTACATTGGATTTATTGTTATTTTACCTTTTAATCACTTTGGATATTGATATTGACTACAACATTTCAAAACATTTTGCCGTTTTCACGTGCACTTTAGTCTCCAAAAAGCTCCTCACAGACCTCATGAGCACTAGTTGCTGCAGCTTGGTTTATGCGTTGTCCGTCAGATCGAATAGCTAGCTTGTCCACTGCTGGGTTCTGGGCCAAAAGAGGGACTCAAGGAATCATCTTTTGTTTCTTCTTCGTGCGCATACCTCACATGTTTGCATATGGGCTCAGAACAGTCTCATAATACACACGTGCACACAGAAGGATTCACACTTGTATTTCATGATCTGCAAAAGGATTCAAACTTGTGTTTTTCAATGCACACACAAATGTTTTCCGTTTCATATACATGTAAATAAAATCCAAACATAGAAAAAAGTTTTACATATGTATTTTTGATCCTCACATATTTGTTTTCCGTTTAAATCCCCTGAACCTGCAAACACAAACCGCTTTCTGTTGTGTTTGCAGGTTCAGGGGATTTAAACGGAAAACAAATATGTGAGGATCAAAAATACATATGTAAAACTTTTTTCTATGTTTGGATNACTAAAGCATTGTACACAATTTAAACCTACCAATGTCGTTTAATTAACAAAGGTAATCTGGTGTTTTTGAGTTGAGATATCACTGTCAAATCAATCGACAGTAAGGAGAATACTTACTTCCGGGCAGGGGCGGACTGGGAGGAAAAAGTGGCCCGGGGAATTAATTGACAGACAGGCCCACTTAATGCGCGGCATGTATCGGCCGGCCGGCGACCAAAGTATGTTACTTAACAAAAAACCCTATGCATTTTATGTTATTTTGGACCATTATTCATATAGTAATAACATCACCTGAGCCTTTGAGTTGCCTAGAGCCAGATAGTTACAGCATATATTTATTGATTTGAATGTTAACAGATCATTGATGCAATAACATTTTGACCCAATTTGCCTCACTTGACACATGGAATAAAACATGGGCGTAGGAAGCATCCTCAATGTGGGTGAGACAGGGGTGTGGGCAGGTGGTGGACCTCACCTCCTCTAGGGGGGTCCGGGGGCAAGCTCCCCCGGGAAGATTTTTTTTTAAATGTTGAAGTTAAATGCATCAATCTGGTGCACTCTGAGAGCAAAATTAGGGACTAAATNCCGCGCATTAAGTGGGCCTGTCTGTCAATTAATCCCCGGGCCACTTTTTCCCCCCAGTCCGCCCCTGCCTCCACTCTCAGTACATTGCCACTTTCCGAACAGGAAATGCACGCAAATACAAGCCTTTATATTATTAAGGTACAGCGCCACTTTCCGAACCATTGAGGAATGCTTGTGTACACAAAAACGGCAGGCAAAACCGTTTTAAATGTGTGTTTCCTGTATGGCGAATACAGCTGCTTTATTTATGTCTGTATGAAGTTGTTGTGAGTGGGGAGGGAGCAGCTATAGGTTAGCTTAGCCTAATCGATCAGTGCACTGATGACGATTGACCGGCGAGCCCCGCCGGTCATTATCGGCCGATATTCACTCTAAATAGTTTGATTGGTGCTCTCTATAAAGGCCGATCAGGGGAGCTGGATCTGATCGATATGGACATAAACACGAGTGAAGTGTAACCGGACACGAGAGAGAGATCAGATCAGCTGCTGAGTCTGACGGAGACACGCAGCTCTGCATGATCACCTGAAGCTCCGCCCTCTGTTTAGCGAGCTGACCGGTCAGCGCAAAATGCGTATATGAAGTGTCATGAACGCAATAAATCATACCCTCGTGGGGGCGCGCTCATGTGGTTGGCTTAGACAGGAGGAGACATCTGATTGGCTATAGATGAGAGAAATTACAAGTATGAATCGGGTGAGCGTCAGGGGAGTCTCAAAAAACCCACACACGAGTGCACAGCGATCCGTGCACAGAAAGCGGTTAGTATTTGCAGGTTCAGGGGATTTAAACGGAAAACAAATATGTATGGATCAAAAATACATATGTAAAACTTTTTCCTGTATTTGGATTTTATTTACATGTATATGAAACGGAACACATTTGTGTGTGCATTGAAAAACACAAGTGTGAATCCTTCTGTGTGCATGTGTGTATTATGAGACTGTTCTGAGGCCATATTTGCACACTAGAAAGAAAAGCCTGCATTTACTAGTCTTAGCAGCTGAAACTTCAATGGTTTGTTGTTGTGCCTTCTATGTTGGTTCCTTCTCTCTGTGTCACTTTTTATTATCTTGCAGTCGTAAAGGAAGCCTCTGTCCTTCCCAATTGCAGATGTTAAGTCACTCTGAAAGGAAGAGGCGAACCATTGTATAATTACAAACGTACACAATTAAGATCCGGTTTTAAGGGCGGCTCTAATCTTAGTTGGATGCCTCTCTTGGCCGCCCAGAGACTGAGTTTTATGTTGTTGTGTGTGATGAGTGCATAGTTAACTGTGTGGCTCCGCCTCAAACGGGAACTCCTGTAAAATAACCCAGTCTTCTCTTTAAAATGGGTTGTTTTTCTTTGCTGTTTTGGAACAGTTTTGCGCACTTCACAATCTATGCAGTCTCCAGTGCTAAAACGCCCATTAAGGATTATGTGTGTGTCAATTTATGTGAGCAGGATACAGATATTCTTAAATACATCTCTATATATGCTTGTGTGGGTTGTGGTGTGCATCTTAATGCGTATAGTGTCAGAAAGAAAATGGTATTTATATCATTAATGCAGATGACAACACCCCAAAAGCATGGTAACGAGAAAAAAAACCGCAATCCAAAAACAAGTATCAATAGGATTACAGTGAGATTCTTGAATGGTGCCATATATCTTAAATGAACAGCAGAACCCATTCATGGGACTCATTGTGATTTGGTTACATTTTCTTGATAGTGGTTTACAATAAATGTTTGCCTTGGGTTTGTTCTTTCAAGTCGTGTTTCCATCAGAGACAGTAATTGCAGGTCTTCTATATCAGTGAATGCAGATGTAATTGCTTAAAGTCCCTTTCCATTGCCGGCATTGTGCCTGCAATATCTGAGACGTCTTTACCAGCATCGTGTACGGAGGTCCTCAACATGCTCACATGAACACCCGTGTGTTCATCTATGTTCACGCTTCAGGAAGGCTTGCATGAGCTGCAGAATTAAGCTTCATTATAACGTCATACCTTCATTGAACCCTATATGATACACCTTTCCATTTCTGTGTGCTACCCCTCCCCAGCTCACGACTTTCTCCTGTTTACAGTTGTCCAAAATAGTCTCCTTTTATCCTCCCTTTTTATGTCACACTTTTTTGACACAAACGACGAGATGGAAGCCACAAGTGTTCTCTCCCTGTAATTTTCTATGTCTCCCGAAGCCCGGAGCATGAGCAGATGGGGATGCAGCTCTATGTCCACACGTGTGTGCACGTAATTGTGTGTGTGTTGCAAAATAAATCCTTACTTCTCGATTTCCTCAGTTCCTTTGTCGGTGATGCACCATACATGTCATTGTGCAACCGTTGCTCATTGAAATCGCCTAAAATGAACTTTACTAAGAACAATTCCTCAACTTCACCCAGCCACACGCTTCCCACCCCCCTCCGTCCCCCACCCATTGCATCGTGGTCAGGAGGGGACCAGGCTGGTGACCCTGTGACAGAAACATTCCCTGACCCCCTTCTATGCAGCCTCCGTCACACACACGCCACCCCCCAGCCAGACATCCCTGTCTTGTCCCAGCGAGCTAGCGGCTGCAGAGCGAGGGAACAGGAGGCCCCACCACTGGGCCAGCTGTTCCAGACCCACTCGCCGCCCTGGGCCCCACATTCCCTCATTCAAGGGAGCTTTGTAGTTCTGACATCTTGGAACAGTTGAGCAGCTCAGCTTCTAATGCTGCTGTAATGGTGAGAGAGGGGGAGAGACAGAGAGAGGGAAGGAGGGAGGGGAGGAAAAAAAGAATGAGACAGGCTTTATGTGTGCTTGCTTGTTACGCTCAATCTCTCCACTCCTCCCTCCCTCTATCCCTTCAGCCCCCTCATCTTGAATCCTTTTACTGTACTGCATTACGCTTTTGGTTACATCCAATCTAGACTCCCCTTTTTTACAGACTCAACTACACTGCGGTGTAATTTGAATGTTCCATGCTGTATGCTCTAATGATCCCATGTTGGTGGCAGTCTGTAACCTACCCAGCAACACTGTGCAGTACTGTCTTACTACCAGACATGTACTGTATTTGTATGAGTCTCCTGGTTAGATCATACTTGACTGCACTGTGCTGTACTGTACTTTGCCGTGTAGTTGGTGTCTTTGCCGGCGGTGGCGCTCTGACCATAGCTGTCTTGTGAACTGCGAGGCTATCAGCTGTTAGGGGGTTAGCTAGGATGAACTGTACTGTCACTGTAACTCCCTTCTGCTCTCTTCTTTGCTACATTCTCAATCTAGCTGCCACTTTTAGGGAGGGAGGGCACATAAATATTTTTTAGAGGAAAATATGGGTAGAAAAATACTTTTATGGGGTGTAATCTTCTGAAGTTGAATAAGCTGTTTAAGAGTCTGTCTTGGATCAATAAGGACTCTCATTGTTTAAGCTTTAGGATTGCCTTTAATTCAGTATCATCACTGCCAATTTCTAAAAGCAGTTAAGAAAAGCGTGCGCTCATCTTTGTTTTGGCAGACAACGCTTTTCACCTGCCAACAGTGTGCCGCTGTTGTTTGCACTCAAATGCTTTCTGTGTGTTCATTTCAAATGCCTTTAATTCCCAGAGCTATCTCTGTCCCACAGTATAATATGGATGTTTGGCATAGTTCCCATGTGCCCTGAGTTCTAGCTTGCTGTTGAACTCCAGGACTTTTGCCAGCCTTGCACTTTGCATGGCCTCATTTCTCCTCAATGACATGCCATTCAGGGAAAGGCCAGTTTTATGGGGTAATCAAGAAGGTTTATCTGAGGTTATGGAATTGTAGATCTCAAGACCAGACTAATTGCTCTCTCCACTCCCTTGTCACAGTGGAAGGGCTATTTGCTCAGGCCACTTATACGCTGCAATCAGTTCAAGTCACTTTTGCTCCACAGAAAACTTCATGGGAAACTCGGTCTGTTCAGGTGCCAAGAGAGGTTTAAACATCCCACCCCTAAACAGTGCGCTTTGTGTGTGTTTTTGTGGATCTATGCACGAGTACATATCTTTTCCTTTCTTTCATGTGGGAAAGACGTGTGCCGATAATAAAAAATCTCCATTTGAAACAAACAGCCCGGGCTTATAGCTTGCAGGAACCCCCTGGTCAATGACATGCAGACCTTACATTCTTCAGAGTACAACTCCCTCAATAGTCTCACTGACGGAGCTTTATACGCAGATGATGCATATTTTCCCCTCTCATTCCACTGTCCTGCAGATGCATTACACACATACAAAGAATATCTTCTTGTTAGAATTTCGTAAGCAGCAGAAAAAGAGCGCCTGTGTATGAGAGGAATAGACATGTAAATAGAAAGAAGGGACAAGAGTTTAAAGATGTTGTGTTTCGTGTTGCAGTACCTTCTGCTGACCTTAAGATGGAACTGCTGCATTCATTTTAATTCACATGCTATGATAAGAATACTGGAATGAACTGTGAGTCAAGCAGTATGAGGACAAAAAGACCCCAAGGCATGACAAATGTGATGAGGCTGTGTAATATATAGAAGTTGTCATATTCATGGCACCAAATGATTTACAGCACAGTTCCACCATGACGTGCTGAGGGGCTAGTAAGAAATCACATGTGTACAAAAGACTCATAGTGACAGTTTTTAATGAAGTTATTAACTTAATTAAAAACAGAAGAAATTATCAAAACTGTTTTGATGTTGACAGAATCGGCTCTAGTGATCCTAATCTTGAGAATTGACAATAGACATGACAAACCTGTTTCCATCTGTAAGCCCAGGAACCATTTTAACCAAGATCGGCACATTAAATATCTTCGGACATTTTTATTTGTATACTATCAGAAGACGTGATGTGAAAAAGTGGCACCCATTTTACACATAGGTAATTTGACTTGGGTATAATGAGCTACGGCTGCAACAAACAAATATCTTTATTATTGATTAATCAGCCAAATATCTGTCATCAATTAATTTATACCTTTTTTTTAAAAGCAGCAGCATCTCCACATTCGAGAGGGTAAAAGCAGCCTAACGTTTTTGAATGAAAAATGACTTTAATTGTTTATCAAAATAGTTTACAATTCATTTTGGATGGTCGGATAGTCGACTGAACCCCTGCAAACGTGTATAATGTCTATAGTGGCTGTTAAGGAAGGAAGACCAGCTTTAGAAGAATCATCCCGATGATGGCATCAAGTTAGTCCGGTTTAGTTAGACTTTATTTGATGTAAAGCATGTGTTACAAACAATACAGTTTGAATTGAGTGGGCATTTAGGAGGAAGATACTTAAACAAATTATTTAAATACTAAATAATTGTAGTTTTGCCCACTTAATTATGCATAGCCACTCATTTAAATATTTGCAGTGATACAGTTAAATGTATTTTATTAAAATGACTTAATACTTATTAATCGTCTTGATGTTTCAAGCATGTCACAAAGTATACAATTGATTAAAAAAATTGTTTTAATTAAAATGATTTCTGAGCTAGGGTAACAAGTAGCTGAGGATTGTGTTATTTGTTTCAAGATTGATAAACAATGCCAGGTAATCAAGTCATTGCACAGGAGTTTAAATATAAACATTACGTATCAGAAGTAGAACATTTATATACATAAAGTATCTATAGAATACACAATATTTAAAACAATTAGAATACACTATAATAAATAAAAACAAGTACTAAAATATAAACATAGGATACTATATAAGCTAGGCACTGTGTTTATATTTTAGTCGTAGTAGTTTGGCACATTATTTCCAACAGTCAGCGTCATTTTGAAGATATGATTCATTTCACAAAAACTCAACCTGCCATTTCTGAGATGCTGTGACGCCGTCCCCCTCGATGTCTGTCTGCACTGTTTCACTAAGTGGAGTCAAACCTATTAGTGATGTACTCACTCCATTCAGACCAATTATCTCCGCACTCTGCGGCAGGTGTAAAAGCACAAAGAGTGAGCGCATAAACACTGGGGTAATTTAACTGTCCAAACATAATTGATTTTCTTTTATTATTGACCATGAGCGGCCAAAGCCAAACACAATACGTACATCTTAGATTCCACCATATGGCACATCGGCGCAACCACCTGTGCTGCTTCTGAGCCATCTCTCTGATTGCGTTATCCTGATTATAATGACACAAAGGAAGAACATGGCGTCCGACTTATAGTGAATACAATGCACAGAATGGAGTTTTAACATTTGGCATATGCACAGTATGTTTAGAATGTTACAACAAAAGCTATGTTTGAGCAGTTGCTGGGTTTTTTTCTAGACTAGATTAAACAGGTCCCATGTGTTGATGTGTGTAACCTGATCTGTGGTTGTGCGTGGATCGGATTCTCGCTTTCAGGACCTTTATGAATGTAGGTCCTGGATCTCTGTAGGTTCTCAGGGGCTGGGTGTTTTCTTAGAGAACCACAGGTGTGTAACCATCTGGGCCTAACCGTTGGAAAAGCCTCCCCTCTAGCAGCCACCCCAACACTTAAGAAATGATCATGTCACACCTCGCCTACTCCACAAATAGGATATCCCAGTTTTCATGTAGCTATAAGTATTGCTTGTGTTTATCAAGACAAATAAACTGGGGTTGCCACCACTAATTACTATTGTCTATTTCAATGATTAATTGATTGTTTGGTTTATACAATTTCCAAACAAATGAAATGACTTTTTATGTAGTTTCTAAACCCAAAGATTTTCAATTTAATGTGATATAAAACAAATAATATGCAGAACACCTCTATATTATATCTATTATATGACCGTTGCAACAAATACAACTTGTGTGACAACAAGGACTTTTTATCATAGAATAATCTGCTGCTTTGATTAAAAACATTTCAGAAAATAATAAAAAACGTAATTTCCAGTTACTCAAAGTCAAAGGTGATCTCATGAAATGTTTTTTTTTTTATTTCAAGATAGATTTATCTTGATATTAAAGAGAGAAAAATGAACAAAACATTTCTGTATTTGAGATACTAAAAACTGCATTTTCATAGAAAAATAATAATTTTATTGATAATCAAAATAGTTAGATCGATGTCGATTGACTAAACAATGAGTCATCTGATTGTTCCAGCTCTAGATAGAAGAATAAGTGAGTGTGTGTGTAATGTATGAGCTTGACATAACCATTGAATGTGTGGTTTAATGTAAATCTTAATGTCCATGTTTACCTGTTTGTACAGTCGTTGTTAGGCAGATGTGAATAATGCGTGGGTAGTTTCCCTGACTCAAACCACACATTTTACTAGAACACCACATGGTCAATTGCTAAATTCATAATGTGTCAAAGTTGTTTTAGGTCACAGTGCTGATAACATTCATACCTTGGTTGTGAGAATGATCAACATGACCGTTTTCTTAATTCATGCTGTCATTCGGAGCTTCACGCTTTCCGTGGTTTATCTGCAGTGCAATGCTTGTGACAGTTTTAATGTGTTACAGTAAAGCAGAATAGTGACATGATTTACCAGTCAATTAGACCTTACAGCCGTCACTCACAGTACATGTAACGTAAAGCTTTGAGCATGTCGTGTGTGAGAGGCAACAAAGCAACCGTTGTCAGGCTACCAAACAGCAGAATGGAAACGCAGTGACGCAGTGAACACTGCATGCACGTCCTGTTCTTGGTATTCATTTTTTGGAAGATTTCTAGGAATGTGAGGAAACTGGTGTTTTAGGTTGGTGTTTTCTATTTCCTGTTTAATTATTTTTTAAGACTAGCTGAACACAACTCATAACCATAAACGACTGTTGTAACGGCTATCATTTACTCATGTAGTCATTAGTTAATGCAGAATAGGGAGATTGCAAGATAGCAAGGTGCATTTCGGTCATATTGCATCCCCCCTCATCCCCCTACATTTCTTACAGAGTTTATCTTTAAAGATGTTCAAGGTTGCCCAATTTTCACCTAAGAGAGAGCTACAAGTGGCCAGATTTAAAAAATAAATCCTCTCTCTATACAGTTTATTTATTAACAGTTTATTACATTGTTTTTGTTAATTTGCCAACTAACATAATTGTAAATAACTCTGATAAAAAAAAAGTTGTTTTATATACAGTGGGGCAAAAAAGTATTTAGTCAGCCACCAATTGTGCAAGTTCTCCCACTTAAAAAGATGAGAGAGGCCTGTAATTTTCATCCTAGGTATACCTAAACTATGAGAGACAAAATGAGAAAAAAAAATCCAGAAAATCACATTGTCTGATTTTTAAAGAATTTATTTGCAAATTATGGTGGAAAATAAGTATTTGGTCTATAACAAAAGTTAATCTCAATACTTTATTATATACCCTTTGTTGGCAATGACAGAGGTCAAACGTTTTCTGTAAGTCTTCACAAGGTTTTCACACACTGTTGCTGGTATTTTGGCCCATTCCTCCATGCAGATCTCCTCTAGAGCAGTGATGTTTTGGGGCTGTCGCTGGGCAACACGGACTTTCAACTCCCTCCAAAGATTTTCTATGGGGTTGAGATCTGGAGACTGGCTAGTCCACTCTAGGACCTTGAAATGCTTCTTACGAAGCCACTCCTTCGTTGCCCGGGCGGTGTGTTTGGGATCATTGTCATGCTGAAAGACCCAGCCACGTTTCATCTTCAATGCCCTTGCTGATGGAAGGAGGTTGTCACTCAAAATCTCACGATACATGGCCCCATTCATTCTTTCCTTTACACGGATCAGTCGTCCTGGTCCCTTTGCAGAAAAACAGCCCCAAAGCATGATGTTTCACCCCCATGTTTCACAGTAGGTATGGTGTTCTTTGGATGCAACTCAGCATTCTTTCTCCTCCAAACACGTCTAGTTGAGTTTTTACCAAAAAGTTCTATTTTGGTTTCATCTGACCATATGACATTCTCCCAATCCTCTTCTGGATCATCTAAATGCTCTCTAGCAAACTTCAGACGGGCCTGGACATGTACTGGCTTAAGCAGGGGGACACGTCTGGCACTGCAGGATTTGAGTCCCTGGCGGCGTAGTGTGTTACTGATGGTAGCCTTTTGTTACTTTGATCCCAGCTCTCTGCAGGTCATTGACTAGGTCCCCTCGTGTGGATCTGGGATTTTTGCTCACCGTTCTTGTGATCATTTTTGACCCCACAGGGTGAGATCCCTGCGTGCGAGCCCCCAGATCGGAGGGAGATTATCAGTGGCTCTTGTATGGTCTTCCATTTTCCAATATTGCTTCCCCAGTTTGATTTCTCCAACCAAGCTGCTTACCTATTTGCAGATTCAGTCTTCCCAGCCTGGTGCAGTATATCAATGTTTGTCTTCTGGTGTCCTTTGACAGCTCCTTTGGTCTTGCCATAGTGGAGTTTGGAGTGTGACTCGTTTGAGGTTGTGGACAGGTGTCTTCTTATACCTGATAACGGATTAAACAGGTCCATTATACAGTTAACAAGTGGATGCCTTAGCTTATTAGAGCCCTCCTGATCCATCGGCTCTTGACGTTGTTACGTCCCGCCCCGCATTAGAGGTATGATCAGAACTGGGGATAGAACAGAAAGCTTCTCTTTACGCGGATGACCTTACTTCTTTACGTCTCTAATTATCGTGTGTCTGTCCGTGCAGCTCACTCTCTATCCTTAGCCATTTGGTGCTGTATCCGGTTATAAACTCAATTTAAATAAAAGCGATTGAGTTCCCATTTAAATAGAGCCGCGCGTGAGTTCCCTCTACATAGTCTACCATTTAAAATTGCACTAACAGTTCACTTACCTCGGATCCCAGGTGACGATACATTTAAAGATCTTTATAAAGCTATTTGCCCCTTTTGTCCCGGTACAGGAAGATTCGACGCTGATCAGTGGTTAAATCTGTCTCTGGGTTCCCGAATTACTTAATACAAGATATATATACTCCGCAAATTTTAGATTTATTTCAACTGGCTGCCATTTCCCTCACTGAAACTTTTTTTCGTTAAACTGACACTATTATTTTTACCTTTATCTTGGAAGCAAGAAAACCCCAAGGATACGCATAGCAATTTTTAGCAGAGACCAAAAGCGGGGGGTGTGGACTTGCTCTCCGAATTTGAGGTTCTATTATTGGGGTAACACAATTCTGAGAATAAACAGTCCTGTCTGCAGTCTGACTCAACAGCACTCTCCGCATCTGTTTGGCTTGAAAATGGAGGCTGGCTTCCTGTAGTCGAGTATCATCTTTTCAGGCATTGGCTCACTCCGTCATGTAAGACCCCCTCCCTCTGCTTACACGCTCAAAGAATGTAATTGTCAAAGGCAACCTTGAAAATTTGGAATAAGAGTTCAGCCCCCACCAGCCAGCGCGTATTCTTGATGCTCCAAACATACTCTAACCCACTAACCCCTTTACACTGGCACAACCCCCAGTTTTCGCCCATCGCTTAGTAGATGGCGCCCATTTACTCATTTGGTTTACACCAAAGGCGTTAAACATTCAAGACTTTATATTTCACAACACCATTTGCCTCTTTCTCCCACAGCTATCCTGATAAAATTCTGACTAGCACCAGAAACATTTGCTTTAGGTAGCTGCGTACAGTTCGCAGTTTGATATAATACAGCCGGCGCGCCTCGGATTTCCTTCAGTTTCCTAATCACGCCAACTGATTCGCGCTAGCACACTCTTATGCGTTTACTATCTGAAGGGAGATGATGACGTGTATTTACGCTCAGATTGTATTCTCTTCGTTTTGTTACCCTGAAAGCTCCATTAGAATCTCTTTGGGAAAGACTTGGGAGGAGGAGATTTCTGAAGACGTTTGGGCAAACAAGCACTCGCTAATGTAATACCGGCTCCTACTTGTGCTAGCACCAATCCTCCGATCGCCATCCCGAGCGCTAAGGCGACTTTTCACTGGAAAGCTCACGGCCCTCTCTAAAATACTCCACGCGAGGCAGCTTGGACCCAACTTGCTGAGCCCAGATGTAGCCAAGACCGGGCCCCGAGTCCGCACACATGTTCCTGCGTCTTTGTCGGCGGTCTTCACACTCTTATTGGACTGAGCACTCTCTAGATCACCTGTCAGAATCACTGGAACACCTGATCGGGCATCCTAATGCATCAGACCGCACTCGTTTGGTGCGTCAACCCCACCCGCACACATGGCCACCTCTCTTCCTCTGGAGTGCAGCCTTCATAGCCTTTGTTACCTTACTAAGCCAGGCACGCGTGATATCGCCCATACCAGGTGGAAGTCTACAACATCCCCGGTTCACGACCCACTTGTGGTTAAAAGAAGTCCTAATTCAGCAAACTCGAGAAAATAAAGGTGGCTACTGAGGGGCTCCCTGGGAAAATTCACAAGATGTGGAAGCCCCTACTACAAGTATAACCTGCCGGACCTGGACATCGCGCGGAAGTCTTTGGACAACAGGTGGTGGCACCTGTGGGTAAATGGGGTAACTTAAGTAGGGCGCCTGACTGGACCAACAGTCGGCATGTTGTTTTATTTTTTATTTTTTTTTAATTTCTTTATTTTTTGATATATTGGTCTTTTTGTTCGCATTTATCGCACATTGCCCCTGAACCTTGATCTCGCTACTGGTTGGCATTAAGTCATAAATAATGGACGTTAGACTCAGCAGGCTTAGATTTAGATTTTTTATTTTTTTGTTTGATTTTTGTCTGTGCGGCAGTCCATTTTTTTGTCTGTTTTGGTTTCTTCCAATCTTTTCCTCGACTTTTTGTTTTGTTTTTATCGCCGCTGTCCGCAAACCCGAATGCAGATTATTGCTCATCGCTAATGTTTGCGCACTGCGCTATCTGTGGGCTTGTCTGTCTGGCTGTTTGTTTATAAACAATAAAAAAAATAAAAAATACAAGTGTGAGGACAGAGGAAGCGTTCTTAAAGGAGAAGTTTACAGGTCTGGCAGGCAGGAAATCTTTGTTTGTTTGTTGGTGACCCTACTTATTTTACGGCCGGGCAATTTAACGCATAATTCACTTAAAATCCTACAACATGTGATTCTCTGGATTCTTTCCCCCCATTCTGTCTCTCTAGTTGACCCAGTGTACCGTTAGGGATGAAAATAGCAGCCTCTCTCATCTTTTTAAGTGGGAGAACTTGCACAATTAGTGGCTGACTAAATACGATTTATTTGCCCCACTGTATGATACGGCGTATACGACCTCCACCTTTTTTAACCAATGTTGGCATTTAGTGAAAACGTCAGTTTATTTTAGGTTTTTCAATTATAATCCTTCCAATATGCTGCTATCCAAGCCCACCAAGTTCTAGCTCCTCTAAATGAAACTTCACTAGCTGCCTGATACGCTCCACAAATACGTAAGTCTAGCAAAAGCTTTAAAAGACAGTTTTAAAGTCGCACAAACATCAATTTCTCCTGAAATCCGGGCAGGCAGCCAGCGCAGCAACCCAGCTGACTTTGAGCTTTTCTAGCACCAGCTCTGCGATTCAGTGCAAGACAAGCGGGTTTGCAGAAAGTAAGTAAACAAACCTCTCCTCTTAGTTTTATTCATATGAGCTAACATCGTGTCTTTTTAAGCCTACGCACGCCTAATGTTTTTGTAAGGCAGCAGTGAACCGGAGGCGAGGGTTCAGTTAGAGGACCGAGGGGTTTAAGGGTCGGGGCATCAGATCACATGTACGGCTGAAGGTGGCCACAGGATATGGGTATTGACTGAGTTTTATCTGCTGGGAGCTCAGGCATCGCCAATTTGACATGCTCACTGCTATTTCTATGATTTTGACAAAGCAGAACATCTAGTTCTGAACAATAATGTATCAAAACAAACTCTGTTGTTCTAGAAATGGGAAGACTTATTATTTGGATCACGTAATATCAAAAGCAATGAGGCCAAGAAGGTCAGAGCCGGTCGTGGAAGCTTAGTTAATATCAGGCTATTGAGCAGGACACAATCTGTTTTTGGGCAAAGGCAAGTATTAGGTACGTGTCTTTCAGGAGTCACGTTGCTAGGCTGTTTGTATGTAGTCCCTGACAACACCAGCAAACAGCTCATACCCGACGGCGATTTGGTGGCGGTTCTAGAGCAAATCAATGGTCAGACCTTTGTCTGTAAGTGAAACTTGTATGCGGCTAAACGCGGAACTGGAATCTCATATGCCAACACTACCGTTGCTGAAATAAGAGTCCGAGCCTCTTTCAAGAAGGGATTGAGGGCCCATCTACTAACTGACCTAGTCGCTTTGTTGAGCTCTGACCCTACTTTAATTTTGAGATCTCCATGGCTTTCGTACTGTGGGTGTCTTGTGGCACTCATCCTGGCTGAGATTGATATTGAAAGTGGATGAGATTGTTGATGATGTTGGAAATTGTTGATGATATTGGTGGATGTATGTTAATGATGTCAGGAATTATGTCTCTTGAATGTTGTTGTATTATTGTTGTATTGTTTTAAGTGTCGGACGCCCAGGAAGAGTAGCTTTTGTCAAAGAGCAAAAGCTACATGGGGATCGCTTAACCTCTTACCGGCCCCTACGACACAGCGGCGTTGTGGCGTTGTCGCGTTGCCGGCGGGGGATCTGACAGCTCGACCAACAACCCATTCACATGAATCTCCCGCCCCGGCAGACACCAAGCAGACGCGGTTTTGATTGGCTAGAGGCTTGTACTGGCATACTGATTCGATTGCTGACGCCTCCGTCGAGCGTTCAAAAGTAGAAACATATGCTCTACTTTTGCAGCGAGCACCGCGAGAGAGCTACTCGCTTTGCTCCCCACAATGGCAGCTTCGGCGAATCGTGACGTCACCCCATTCAAAAGTGAAGTGGCAGAAGCGTTGAAGCGGCAACGCACGCCGCGTGTGTAGGACCCGGTTCCGGGGCCGGAATCGCCGTCATTTGGCAGGAAACAGACGTCTAAATAGACGTTGTGAAACCTTCAACATTTTCATAAACTAATGGAATATTTTGTATCCATATACGGGAAAAAACTAATTAACTGATCTTTTTCATTTTTTCTTTAAAAAAAAAAAGCACAATGCTACAGTGAGCCTCTGTATATGCCCCGAGCGAAAAATGGCTAACCTTTACTCTGCACGAAAATCACTCCGAGGCTCCCTTTACTTATTCTGGTGCACATCCAACTCACTATTTTATGATAGCTTAAAGACCACAGAATTCTAACGGTGCCCACTCAACACGAAAGATACAAACTTGCGACGTTATCAACGAAAACTAGTGGCGCTAGGTAGCCACAACGCTAACATTGGCTTAACCTTCCGTCTTGTCTGGGCGCTAAACTGGTCTTCAATGGCATTTAATAACGATACAACGTGATGTAGTTAATTGTATCAAATAGGTTAATATCCAATGTGGCTGTGTCCCCTTTGACATTTTCTGATAATCTATAAGCAATAAAACTGCAATTCCGTTTTAAAAAAGTAGAGCGGGCCATTCCTACGCTCTGTAGCTTCATTGAATGCGCGAAGACGCCATCTTCTTTTTTTAACATGAGTGTGTGCGGGACGATTTCCCTTCAATTCTGTTGGCTCTAACGATCAGAAAGAGATGTCATATGTCAATATCGAAGAAGGGGGGCCAGAGATATGGAAAATCCACCCAAATGGCCCCAGAAGAGGTTTTTTTTTGCTAAATCTGTCTAAAAAGGTCAAATATTTCAATACAATCAATCTTGATACAGGGTACTTATTATATGTTGTACTTTGGATTCCTAAAGCTTTTAGTCTACTAACCCATCATCCAAGGTTAGTTCACTATAAGTACAACATATTTTTTGGACGGAAACTATAATTTACAGTTTTTTACCATGTTCAATCTAAATTTTCTTTAAAATAAAAAACATCTATATTGATTCTGACTTTTCTACATCCATCTCACAGGTTTATCATTACTTTGAGAAAAAAGATTATTAATTTAACCCTTTTTAGAAGGGAAGATATGGTCATTTGTTCTGGGAATGTGATTTTCGAGCCTGAAACCTGAAAAACAGGCTTGGGGCTTAAGAGGTAAACATAAACATAAACGTATCGGTGATAATATCCAAATGCACTCTCTCTTGGCAGTTGGAGTCAGTGCCAGGAAGGCTAGCAGTGAGATTATTTCATAAGAGACGGTTTCATTAGATGTATTGCTACATATCGAAAAAGACACACAAAACAAGAGAGGAAATGATTTGGAAAGAGCACGTTCAAGTTTCCTGTTGGACACCAAAAGTAGGGTGTCACTTCACTGGTGATGGGAAAATCTGAAGAGTACCAATTGTTGCTGACAAAACACGAATAGAAGAATATAAAAGCTACAGAAGGAAAAGCAAGTCATTGTTCTTTAAATGAGACTGATGTAATTCCTGTGTACCTGCAGTTGTGGAAGATATGCAGATATTTACTTAAAGACTACAATAAAAATCAAACCATCTTGGGTACAATTTCAAAAGTCCAGCATACAATTTAGTACCAAAAGTTACAGTACCCATTGTGCTGAATGGCCCATTGCAGATTCATATACATAAATCAATATATACTGTATTTATAATCATCAATATTCATAATTACTGAATAATTATTGAAATAGGCAAGTTTGATTAAATGTATAAATGGCTGGGTAGCTCAACATATAATAATACATTTCATTGACGTATATTTTGTGGTTATGATCTAAATCGGCAAAGTAAATACATTTAGTTAAGTAAAGACATACATTTAGTAGATGTATATTTTGTATTAATAATTTAAATCAGCAAAGTAAATACATGTATTAAAGTATGGAGGAAAAGTATCATAATATGGAAAAAAACAAGTACAGTACTGGAATATTACGTTTATCAAAAATCCATGAATGCGTTATAAATTCAAAATAGTCACATCCACCTATCAACCTGGACAGAGACCACCTATTGTGTGTTCATTTCCACATGATTTGATTTCAGGATAGCCATCATCCAAGAATGTGACTCAGAAACAAGACACCTTGACGCGCCATTGTGCGTGGTGTAATGGAGGTGAGCAGGAGGCCTCAGGTGGAGCTGCTGACTGAAGGTTTGAAGTGTGTAGACAGTAGACCTGGTGGGATAAGCCAGGGATTACAGAGGGGAAAGGGCCTTTTTACTTTCCTTTGACAGCATCAATGCTATATTCGTAGTTGGACTCTGTAATGTTAATCACAAAAAATAAAGCTGTTGCTTAATGGAGTGTCGGCCATAATGGTGTATGTGGTTTGGGGGGAATACTGCCGTCATGAATAATGCAACTAAGCTGGAAAACTCAGAAAGAAAGTTGGTCCACCATGCATTAATGCTGACTGAACCTTTCACTGGTTTGTTGTCAGTGAGTCTTGGAACGAGAGCAGACACTGTGAGAGTCCTTAATCCTACCTTGTCAGTCAAGAGGCCGGAGCAAAAAGCGGTCATTAGCAGTATTTCACTCCACTGCAAAGAAGGCTTGGGGCGAAGTTGAGGAGACATCAGCTGCTTTTAAAAGTCAAGAAATTATTGCATTTTTTTTCATTAAAGCCAGTGTTATTCTTCTAGGAACCAACACGGTAGATTTAGCTACAGTGGCTGACAAACCACTTCCATTCAGAGAAACAAGCTGCAGTTATGTGCCAAAACATACTGTCACTGGAAACGTTCCTGAAATGTAAGTTGTATTGGCTTACTTGAACAATGTGAACGCATGGTAACTTACAATTGTATTGCAGATCGGCTGTAGGCTATCTAGCTAACGTTGCTAACCTAGTCATTTCAAATATGCTGACTAAACACTTACAATTTTGTAACAGGCCAACTCTGCGAGAGTGACAGTTAGCCAACTTTATACTCAAACAACAAGCATTCCCGTCCTAGCTGAGTGCATCACTTTTAAGTGTTTTGTTTGTTGCAGAGTTTTTTTTATGCAGCGCTTTTTAGTAAACCTTGTTTCATGAAGTTAGTGAATGTTTACTAAATGCTACGCATATGTTATCAAGTTAGAAGAATAGAATTGGGAGGGATGAAACCCTCTTTAATGGTCACACATGCAGAGCACACAGCACACACAGTGACATTTGTTCTCTGCATTTATCCTAGTATGTGAGCAGCTATTGTACAGCGCCCGGGGAGCAATGGAAGTGGGGGGGGTGGGGGGATGTCCGGTGCCTTGCTCAAGGGCACCACGGCAGGGCCCAGGAGGTGAACTGGGACCCGTAAGCCCCTACTGACTAAGCCACTGCCGGTTGGTGAAGATGATCTTCATTTGCTGGTGTTTTAGCACATTAGTGTTTTTATATTGTGATAGTTTTTTTAAATGCACCGCATTTCTCCAAATGTAAGTGTTTTGTAGCGCGTTTGCACAGGTCGGCCACCGTACAGAGCACATCCATCAGAAACTTAACTTGTGTTACAGTTCAGGCGAGGCTGAAGGGAAGATTATTGGAAGAGAGAGTTGCTTAATATTTCTGATGTATGGGTGGAGCGAGAATGTGCAAAAGAGAGATGTGCTGCATCAGTTATTTGTTACTTTGTTACCATGGTGACATTGGAGCGAAGTAGTGATGCATCGTTATGGCCTACTTGTGTTTTTGGCAGTGTGGTTAATGACATAAGACTGTTTGCACTTGGTTGTATGCATCTGCCTGGAAGTGAAGCCTGAAAACATTTGTCACTGTGAAACAAAATATTACGACTATTTAAAGCTTGAAACGCTTCTGAATAAATTGAGCTCTGTATACATTAACCATATGGCTTCACTTCTCCGTAACCTAATTTGACTCCTTCTTCCTCTTTTGCAATTTGACAGTTATGCGTTTTTGTATCTAGCGGAAAGATAAATTGAAGAAAATTGGCCTGAAGTGGTGTGTGGTCGTTGTATGACAGTTGCCCCGTTCCTTATGTATCAGTCTGCTCTGGCGGAGGGGGCCGAGACAGGACGTGGGTCTTCAGAGATTTCCATCAGCCGTCGACTCAGATTTTCAAGCCATCTGGCGCACCAAGGCTGAGACTGTGAAGCTTACCTTGTGACTCTTTGTGTGCCGTGGCCGACGACGTTTGACTTGTGCTTTCAAGGTCACGACCCTCAACTCATTTCCTTCCAGGCGGCCATTCTGACAGCAGGGTTAAGTTTATATGATACCCCTGGATAAGTGCTACTTGAAAGTGCCAAGTTTCTGAAATCAGCCCTCTCAGCTTTGATACTCTAGTTTCTATTATGACCCCAGTCCGTCCATATTGGCCCTCTGTCCATCTGGACAGGCCCCACACACACACACTCACACACATTATTAGCACTCGGCTTCCCACCCCAAGAGGACGTTTTTCTGTCCCAGATTGCATATAGTTTTTTCCTCCTCATCTAATCCTGCATATGGCCATAAATAATCACTTTATAGATTATGGCAAGCTTTTACCCACTGTAGTTACTCACAGTAAGTACTAGAGTGTAACCATTAGAACTATACATACATAAATAGTATTGTACAATAGATCTATTTTAAATGTTTGGAGGTTAAGATGATAATACCTAATAAAGAATGGAGGAAATAAAAAAAACAATGTAATAGATCATTACTTTATCCAAACACTATTTCATCCAATAGTTTTCATCAGTGGAATATGCATGACCTATGGTTTAGCGTTTCTATAATTACCATTCTAAAATATTTGGAGGGTTTTTGGTTCTGTGTGGCCGTTCACAAAGTAACTGTCCCCTGAGAGCTGCCCTGGAATTTGTTGAATCTTTGAACCCTGTGTACAGCCGGCTGGTTTCACAGGCCTGAGGAATCTTTCAGTGGCCATTGGTGCCAGGAGGAGGGCATCAGGTGTCCTGCCTGCTCTGGCTGCCCCGGGGTTTTCTAGGAATGAGAAAAAACAGTGAGAGTTCCCATGCTAGGGCTAAGTAATTTAGAGGAACATTCACAGAGAAGGGAACAGAGAGTATAAAGATGTATGAATGTGAATATGTCCATTTCCGCGTCCATGGTATACTCAGTGAGTGTTGTTGTCCTTGATACACTTGTTCCTCTGATATAAATCAGCTGCTCTGTGGACTAAAAGAAGGGCAAGGCCGCTTGCATCATCCCCCTCGCAGCGCCTCCCCTTCACACAGGGACAGCAGCACTGGTATGGAAGCACATTAACGACATGATTTGCAAGAGATGAGTTAGATTTGTGAGTGATCGCAGCTGATTATTTGAGAATGCTATAGGAATTGTGTGAGCCAGCAATACAAATTCTCACACTTGTAATAATCAAAACTGCTAACGCTAATTTTGTCTGCTTTCAATTTGAGTTTGTGCTCAGTTGGATCAGAGTAATTGGATCTGGAACTGAATGTTCAATTTGTTGGACCCTTACTTAGAGTTACTATTATAACAAGGTCGATGGATACAATTGATTATTCTCAAAATGAGAACAGTTAATTTGTGCCAGATTTGATCTAAAAGCTAATTTCCATCTGCAGACCTTGTACTCACATACCATTCAAAAAAGGCTAAGCACATTGTAAAGTCTCTGTCACAAAAGACAATTATAAAAAAGATTAAAGTACAATATACAATATTATACAATACAAAAATAAACTAGTTTCAGTTTGAGTTTTTTTGACCACTAGAAAATGAAAAAGAGCTGCACTTAGTGACTGTATTATCTTATATTTTCTACATGTTTGTTGGCAAATAATTTAGCTCTTAAGTCAGTAGGGCAGGGTAATTTTGAGAGTAAAATTGTTCAAAAAACTAGTTATTACACGGCTTAGTTGAATACTCAATTTTGATTGGTCAATTCGGATATTGCAGAGGTTATTAATACTTGATAACACACCGCTACTCAGCATAAAAACCGTTGTAAAGGAGGATCAAGGGAGAGAAGGAAAGAGGTTACCAGAGCATTGGACGTCTGATAAATCACCAGAAGAAGGCAGACAGGAAGTAAACACTTAACAGGAACACGGTATGGGCAGCTCTGGCATTGTTTAAGGACTTGTTAGTGGAACAGAAACTGTGACCAGACTTGGACGGTTACAGTAAACATCCATCAGTGCTGCCGTTCATTTTCAGTTATGTTGTTGTTGCCGCCGTTTCAGTCCTCAGTACGTCGTGGAGCGGAGTTGTTTTTCTTAGCAGAAGCAATACGATAACTTTCAAGGCAATACAATCATTTCAATGAAAATTGGGAGTCAAGTCGTTGTGTTAGCTTGGTGTAAACTTTAGTTTGTTTGTGTCTGATTGTTTTCAATTTTGCACACATACATCTGATTCTGCTCTTAAAAATATAAGCCTGTGTCCTTTCTAATTGTTGACTCACAGAGCTGCACTCAGAATGTTTTGTGCTGTATGAAATATTTTCGCTTTAACATACTTTCAAACACAGCCTAGTATTGAAACTGAAGAGAGTAGAGACAGGCAAAATAGTAGAAGTAGTAGCCAGCTGAAGCTTTAGGACAGGTATTACATGACAGTCCTGATGAGAACCTGTCAGCGCACTGTCTACATTTTTCTCTAGAATAAACATATTTACATGAGAAGTTCCTGTTTATTCCTTTACTAGCCTAGCGCAAGACACATTTAAATTACCAAAACCGAGACACACCTTGGTTTTTAAGATACTTCTCTTTTTTTTATACACTTCATTTGTCTTATGTGGTATCACTAGGGCTGGCAGCAGCACAAATGGAAAAGCCCCGTTTGGTTTTGATTTAAGATGAATAGAAGATTTGTTTTTTGTGTTTGATCGTAGTTTGGGCTGTGGCCTATAGCGATGGTTTCTTAGAATGTTATGTTTAAGCTTTAAACACAGGCTGAACCTCTGTTACCTCAGATAATTTCTTCTTTTTTTTAACACATCGTAAAAAAAGTTATACAAAGGAAGCCCTTAACTACTCTACATGAAAAAATAACATAGAAGAGCGATCAACTGAATTTAATTGAAGATGTTTTATAAGTGAAAGTCTGAATACATATACATTTGTATAACATGTATGAAGGAATACAGTCTGTACCCATTTAGGTGCAGATATAAAACATTAAAGGTAAAATCTGAACATTCAAGCAACAACAATTCATATGGCAATTAATCTACTAATAAGTTTTTTGTGTGTGTTTGTACAGTTAGATAAATAACTACATTTATGCTCTATGATGCGCCTTGAAGTAATGAGCCAATGGTTACCCTCAGTATACTATTTTTAAAAAAAAGAAGGGAGTTCTGGTTGTGTTTCCACCTTTTCCTTTTCCTGTATTCCATATTTTCCTTGTTAAAAATGTATCTTTGACTGATCACTGTAGCAAGTTGCTTTCCAGAGTACAGTGTACATATAAAACTGTCCTTAATCGAGTGTGAGCATCGCTCTGCTTTAAGCTTAACCCAAGATTTTTATTTTATCCCCAATTTTGAGATTTGTTGAGTGTGAGAGACTTGCTGCCGGGTTAATGGGAGTGGTAGTCACCTAGAGCACAATGTCATGACTCCGGAATGCTATCGATGATAGCTATTTTTACACGATAGCCTAAAGGCCGAGGAGGAGGAGTGGGATAAATGGACTGGCACATGGTTTTACCTGTTCTAACTCAATGTCTTTGATGGAGATGGATGATGTTCAAACATGACGCCAGGATTATAATTATATTGAGGATGTGGCTGCTGGCCAAGCATTTACGAGGGTGTAAACCTATTTCCAAACGTTTGATCTTTAACTTTCATGAAAGCTTTTGTGTCAACTTTTCTTGACTTACTTTTACCGTACCTCATTATTCATTAGATACAGAAGGTTTTCATTTGAAAAGTTCATTGAGCGGTTTTGATATCAAATTGTCCTGATGGAAATTTAAGTTGAGAGAAGGACAACAGAGGCATCACCCTGGATCACAGGCTTTGAATGTCAAGCCTGCCTGACTTGGTCAGAAGTTCAGCCATTCCGCATTCTTGACTAAAGGATAAAGCAGCCATAATCCCCTTTACCAGGTAGCTAGAGTTGGCATTGGAGCCAGAAATTCCTGCGGCATACCGATTTGGGGAAGTTGCTAGGGTTTGGATGGACAATTCGAACAACAATAGAGTACTCTCATTCAAAGAAAAATAGGGTTTAAGTTCTGTGAGAAAGTCCTGCCACCACAGAGATAGGTACCATGTGGAATGTGACATAGTTAGAGTGCTTTTGATTCAAAGGCATTGGCCACTAATAAAAAAAGTGATTTAGGGCATCTAGAAGTAGGGTGGAGAGCTGGGAAAGACAGAAGCAAATAGGGAGGGTATGGAAGGTCGAGATCGCTGTTGTTGACCTCATGACAGCCAGTTCATAATGTGAGCATCCAGCCAGGGCGGACTACAATAACAGCAGGCTCTACAGCAGCTTACCTGGCCATCAAACTGAGCCAATGACCTGCCAGCCTTCCTTCCAATTGTCCGATGTCAGGGATCAGGATCAGCCCAACAAGAGTGACTTCAGAGACACAGAAGGCAGCGTCTAGCTCCTTTATCTGCCTCCATAATACTGCCAAAGACTCAGGCCTCCGCAGAGGTGGAGCAGCATTACTGACCTGTCCTGCTGCTCCTCTCAGGCCCAGTGGATTAGCTGTGAAAAGGTCCCTAGAGAAAAACTGTGGGTGAAATACACTGGCCTGTCTTTGTCCCGTCTGTCTGCTGGGCCGGGGAGCACTGACTTTAGCCCTCTGTCAACTAGGCCCTGTGAAACCCCTCAACAAAAGCCATTCATCTGTTGTACTGTACATGCCAAATGGCTGGCATTCCTCTTCACGAGTTGTTTTGTAAGCCGCATCTGTCTGTCTGTCTCCGCAATTACAAGTCTGTTAAGAGAAGAATGGTTTCTGTGCAGCTGGGGTTTTCTGCGTTTGCCCAGTAGATCTGATTAACCTTCTGTCTGCTCATTACTGACCATTGGCCAGACTTGTTTTTAGCCATTCAGTCATTGAGACACAAGATTAGTTTTTTGCCTTTACAAGAGCTGCACTATGTAAGGTCACATACTCTGTCTGAGGTTCTTTGTCAGGGAACCCTAACGGTAATTGCATGTATCCGGTTTATCAGCTATTGCATTAGGATTACTCACATTATAATTGATGGCATTATTATAGTTATTCTGTCAATTCACGATTTTACGATAATTAGTGGATTTACTCAATTTAATCCAAGAAATAGATTTTGTGTCATAATGTATTTTTATTCTCTGATAAATTCCATATATCAAACACGTTATGATCTACAATCAGCTTAAAATATATATTTGAGAAGTTATAATTCCCCTGATCAGAAAGAATGTTAAGAATGTTTGTCTCACTGCAAAGCAGCCACAAGTGCATTTCAGGCAAACGGAAATATTTTGTATTGATTCAAATATTTTGTTGTAACTTTTTGCAGTCGAGTGTGAACCTTAGTGCTGATACCTGTTTACTCTTCCCATTGTAGTCGGAGTATCTGCACATAAAACCCTGTTTGAAACAAAAAAATAAACTGCAATTACGTGTTTGCCAAACCTGCACCTTTTGCTTTAAATATGAGGGTGTGCAAGAACTGAAAAAAACAGTCAAACTCAAATATAAATACCTGTTCCATATTCACCCAATATGGATGCTCACATACTCAATCATCTATTTATCTGACAGTCAGCTCTTTCTTCAGTCAGGATTTGAAGACAAAACAGAAAAGTTTGATCTGAATCAAAAAATACTTTAAAACACTGACTTTTAGGGATGGGTATCGAGAACCGGTACTAAGTCAATACCGGTACCTGATTGGACGGTATCGGTATACCGTTAAGCCGCTGGACAAACGGTGCTGCTATCGGTATCTGTTACGTCTACTTCCTTAGTTTAACTTTAAACCATTCTGGTTGGTTGGGAACCCTCATCCCGTGTGATGTATCCGGTTTGAGACCCCTCTGATTGGCCACTGTAAATGCCACTCGTCATCTCTCTCAACAGCGCTCTTATTATTGTTGTGAGACTCCCGCAGGCATGGCGGACAGAGCGAAGCGATCGAAGGTCTGGGTGCACTTTAAAAAATGTAGTGGCGATAGTGCAAGGTGCAATCTATGTACTCAATTAGTTTCTTGTAAAGGGGGTGACACAAGCAACTTAATGAAGCATTTGCAAACGAGACACTCTTCTTCTTCTTCTTCTTTAGTGTTTATTGGCGGTTGGCAAACCAAATTTTAGGTGCATTACCGCCACCAACTGGACTGGAGTATGGACAAGAGACTAAGCAGAAAACAATAAACAAAATAAAACAAACAAAAAACAACAAAATAAATAAAACCAAAACTCTAGATTATTTTAAATTTATCAATTTCTCTAAGAAACGTAATAAGCTCACAATGTATTTTGCTTTCTTCAGTGTCTGGAAAAGCACATTTCTCTGAATACTATATTTCCTGCAAAGCAGTAAAACATGTTCAACAGTTTCTGGCTGGCTATAGAGTGTATACTTTCCGGTTGGATGCTTTCCTATTACCCTTAATGTATGATTGAGACCTGTGTGACCTATTCTCATCCGAGAAATGACATTTTCCTCCCTTCTTTTAAACCCCACCTTCCTTCCATCCCCCACATACCTTTGAATGTTATAAACAGGGGTGCACACAACTTTCTCAGTGAGGTACTCAGATGAGTACCTGGAGTCAGTGTTTGGTACTCCAAAGTTCCCATGAAGCCCTCTATATCGCGAATGTCAACGGGGGGCGGGGGGAGGGGTAGTGGAGTGCAGAGCTTCGTGACCACAGAGCGTGTGAACGTTGTGATCAGCTGTTTTAGCGCAGTGCTGCTGTACAGACCAACGTTAACAGCAGCCCTGTCTGTGCACACGGAAACCGACTCTGTCGTCCGGTGATCTAACCGCCTTCTGGAAAAGCTTCACAAGTACGTCGGTACGCAAATGCGCTTTGTGACACAAGTGACGGTACGCATTTCAGATTGTTGCCGCGCATGCGTACCTGCGTACCACTTATGTGCACCCCTGGTTATAAAGATGTCTTCCTGTGTCACTAAGGTCCCAATGATCTTGCCATGTTGTTTGCGCATATTTATGTATGAATGTTTTAACCTCCGCTTTGCTGAGCGGAACTTCAATGTCTATATTCATACTTCTGAGTGTTTGTTTGGCCAGAATATCCACCTGTTCATTACCCTCCACACCAACATGAGCAGGAACCCAGATGAAACGAGTTGCTATGCCTTTGATTAGCATTTTATACAAAATTAGAAATATTTCATTTATTATGTCCATTCTAGATGAAGATCTACCTGATCGTATACTCGATAAAGCTGAATAGCTGTCAGATGCAATTACAGTATTATGTATTCCTTTCTCCTCTATCCATTCCGATGCCAATACCAATGCCAACAACTCTGTGGTGTATACTGACAGATGGTCTGTTACCNACCATTTATAGATTTGCCTGTCCCACTGTCTTGGCCAAACTTGACCCACTCTACCATGCTGCACTGCGTTATATATCAAATGCACCCTATAGGACTCATCATTGCACACTGTATAGCCTAACTGGTTGGTCCTCACTCACTATGCGTAGGATGCAGCATTGGTTTTTATTAATGTATAAAGCCATTTTAGGAAAGCTTCCACTGTACATATGTGCCAGATTTGCTCCAGTTTGTGACTTTTACAACCTCAGATCCAGTGCCTGGATACGGTTCCAGGTTCCTGCTGTGCGGACTGAGGCTGGAAAAAGGGGTCTCTTTTATTATGGTCCTTGGTCTTGGAATGACCTTCAATCACGCCTCAAACTGAAGGCACTTGTCTCTATAGCATGTTTTAAATTGAAGTTGTCAGAAGTCCTTACCACCAGCTGCTCTTGCAGTAATAAGTAGTGCCTTTCTTACTGTCCTAATGTGCACAATGTAGTAACTGCTTTTTTCGTCTTTTGTTTTCTTAGTTATGTTCTCTGTATTTTATATGTTTGTGTTATGTGTTATGTGTAACGTTGCTGCCTTCTTGGCCAGGTCAGCATTGTAAATGAGATTTTATCTCAATGCTTTTTATCTGGTCAAATAAAGGTTGAATAAAAAATTAAAATATTCAACGAGGGATACAAATATTTTTTACCACAACTTCTTAATAAAACTGACACTGTTGGACTCGGTACTAGTTGACTGCTACCAGAAATAAAANCCAATCCACCCACACCGCAGTATTTTTTTCTTTTTTTTATCCCAAAAATATATTGTATATTATCGGGGCTATTAATACTTTTATCGGGTTTATCGGGATGACGTCATAATTCCTAATATCGGACCGATAATTATCGGCCCGATAATTATCGTGTACCACTATTTAAAACACCTTTCTTATGAGACTGATATTGTTGGACAGAGTATTTTAAGAGGATGGTAGACATGATATCAGCAATACTTCCAGTCAGTCCTCCAGCAGCAGCATTTTTACCCCTTGGAAAGTCTTTAGAGTCTGGCCTGGATAGCTGGTCACAAATATCCTTCAGCAAAGTGACAAATAGTAAGGCCCCCCCGGAGGTCGAAGTTAACCTTAAATGTTTCCATCTTAAGCTTTGTTAGTTAGTTAGTTTCGTAACAGACGTAATGTAACGGTTGTAGCTTTTCTCAGACGCGGAGGGATACTGACTTGTGAAAAGTAACTACAATTATACCCGTGTTTCAGTTCAGCACATCATTTATTTTGTGATGATTTAAAAATACAATCCAGAATAATATACGTACTCGCCTTTATCTTTTTACCATCTTAGCCTTTTTACCAATTTCTTCATAGCCTATCACAATTTTGCATGATGTCACTGTAGGACAATGTTTTAAGGATCTCTTGTCGAGCTAGGTTGTCAGTTTGAAATGTGTGGATGAAGATGTAACTGATTTACAAATGTTAAATTATTTTTTGAAAAATGCCTCTTTTCATCCTCTGTCTGAGGGAAAACCCCAAAAAGCATGATAGGGCGAGCCAGGTCCCTTTAAGTTATTTTATTTATTTTTGTCCGCATCTGAGAAGCTAATGTATAAGTTATACAGTTATTTCTGCAAGAAAATTACAATAAAATGACTGTTTAATCTTCACATCTTTTATTCATGTCTATAATTTTGAGCACCAAATTATTGAAAAGTTTCGATAAGAGTATCGAAAAATACTGATACCGATAAGCAGTACCGGTATCGGTATCGATAAAATCCTAACAATACCCATCCCTTCTTATTATTGTTACTTTATAGAAAGTAGCCAAATAAGATGTGATTTTGTTTAGAATAAGAACTAATTCTTAATTGTATAAGAACCAGGGACTTGTCTAGAAACACTAAATTGTTGTTTGTACATTAGCTCAACAATGATGTCTATTGGACAACTCGGCACTCAATGTTCGATGGTTACAATTTAGTTTTTCCTTCATTTATTGAGCAAAAAAGTTAAAAGTGGGATGTTGAAATTATGAATATAAATGTTATGTCTAGAACCTTTCCACCAAAATTGGAGTGAAATATTCATATATCCTCAACAATTGTATCTGAAGTTATCCGAAAAACAGGCAGAGCAATTTGTAAGCATTTAGCTCATACAGTAGCTGCTTTTCCATGTGCCCATCAGGGGAAAAAGACAAATTGATTTATTCAGTGTTTTACCACCCTCTAACAGCTCATTTTATTTAAAAAGAGAAGACACAGATAATTTGGCTCCTCGAAAAAATATCCTCAATAAATAATGAATTAATAATAATCACAAAATGCTGTCTGCAATACAGAGTCCCATGGGTAATAGTTTTGATTGAGACACCAACAAACTACAGAAATAACATGTTGTACATTTCCCCTTTGGCCTTTTTGTTTGGGCACATCCTAAGCCCCAGGCTCTGTCACTTCCACACCAAAAGGTCTGCCTCTGTTTGAAGGTCAGGTCAACTGACAGTCTCTAGACTGATACAACAAGAGGCTACAATTTGGCCCGGTGTCATTTCAAATCTGCCCTGTCGCTTTCACACTGTCACACCAGCTGTGTCAGCGTGTCACTGTGTATGTGTGCGTTCGTCACGTGTCACCCGGTCCCACACGGAGCGCTCCGTTCCCACACGGTTAAAAAAACGCTGCCCAGAGGTCGGTTGCCCATTCCCAACCGGCTCACCGTTTCAGCGGCTGGAATTCCCCCTGCGCACAAAGAGGCCAGATATGATACCACAGCACTGCAGGCGAGGGAGGGAGCTAGGGACAGTATTGATACGGCAAGCACTTTTGTGTGGGAAAATCCTTAAGGGAATGCAACCAATTGTTGTTAATTGTATGGGGCATGCATTTTTATCCCAAGTACTGCTGGTATGTGTTACTTGTTTTGAATTGGAGAGACAAGTCTACTTACTGATGCTTGACCTTTGTTCTTGTGACTCATTTCGGTTTTGTGGATTTCGTTTTTTAAAGTGTTTTCTTTTAGAATGGGCTGTATTAATCTTTTGAAGCTCACATGGAACAACATCACATGTTCCATGGCTTGTTCTATTGTGCACATTCACACACATCTCATTTTAATTTTGACCTGCAGGCTTTTGTGCATTAACACCATTGACCATATATAATTCACACACTTTAGATGTTCTTCATAAAGCAATATATTAATATCATAGAAAATCCCCCTTGGGATTGTCCCTTAGTTGTCCCAAAAGTATTCAGTGTCCTTTTTGTTTTATGACTATTTCATTGGCTTTTGCACACAGTGATGATAAAGGAGCATTGTGTTGGTAGTTACTCAAAAAAAGTAAAGCATGACACATTACTAATTCATTTTAAAATATGAAATGCCTTACTTTATTACTCACTGCTGAAATGAATAAGTCACACTTATCAGTCAACTTCTATGTAACATCACCTGAGATGCACCATAAATCAAATGACGAATAACAATGCAAAATTAAACCTCATATATGAACAGATCAGCACAAAGCTTTAATCTAATAGGACAACACTGTTCACAAGACATCTGTTTTCTGCTCTCTGTTTGAGATCAGACGTGTATTCATTTGCTCAGTTTCCATCACTGTATAACACTGGTCCGGGTAGCTTGCGAAAGTGTTCCTGTCTGATGGCGGCCGCCCGCCGGCTACCTGTATCTTGCTCAATATGTTTCAGAAAGATGGCAATTTTACAGTCGAAAAGGGCATCATATTTGACGATGTATGCTGCGATAAGCCTGTTTATCTCTGCACACACTGCCATTTCTGCTCTGTCTCCTCATCCATGAACTAGCGAGTGTAGCACAAGCGAAAAGGGATGTTTGATTTATTTTTCTGTCCTCTTATTATGCAGATAATTCAAGACCTTAAAGTAACACAAGTAAGAAGATAATTGTGTAAGTAGTGACTGCAATGTCATTACTGCTGTTATCAACAGTAAGTAACGCCTTACAAATACAATCTGATTACAGTAACTCTGTACATTACCCCCAACACTGTATACAGTAGGAGACATCCTTTTATTGACAGTTATGTGGTATGAAGACAGTCCTTTTTAAAGTAATTGTTGCCTGAGCTAACTATATTCTCCAGAGAGTTCCCACAGTTAACTAAAGGGCTGGCGGCAGGATGAGTTGGGAATATTTGCCGATGATAGGACACGTGCTGTTCGGTCCTGGTGGTCCTCTAGGGATGGACAAGGTGCATTCTCAGTTAGCCACTGCTCTGTGTAAGAGAAAGACAGAAAGAAACCAGAGAGAGGCAGAGTCCGCGGAGAGATCCACGATGCAGCCACAGAGACGATGTGTTCCCCTGGGCAGCATAATAAAGCTCTCAGTAGGACGACGTGGTTTGAATGCACTTCAGACAGAAAGGGGGAGAGATGTACAGCCCCATATGCATCTACTCACCACATCATATTTCCACAGCCATGAATGAGGCCCTCACACAGTCAGCCCCCACTGCTGTCAGAGGGTCCGAGCCAAAACCTTTCACAACATGTCTTCTACACAATGCAGAGAAAAACTCTTTCTTGGGTTTGCACTGAGCAGAACCCGTAGGGAGGACAGAGTCTGTCTTCAGGCTGCGAGAGCATAGAGAGCTTCAGAGAGAGCTTTGGAGAAAGAAAGATGGGTTGCTTTTTCTCAGAAATCTGGAGAGCAGTGTCATATTACCCTCAGTCCTTCATGTGGTCTCATGCTCTTTTTATACCATGTTTGCAAAATCGTTCACTGCAACACTGGTTTTACTTTTGTTATTTCTCACTGCTGCTGCTGCTTTTGTTTTGATGAACATTTGAAAAAACTGTTGAAGGTCTGAAGGTGATGGAGGTCGGAGCCCTCATTAGCTTGGTCGTGTTTAACTTGAAATGATTTTGGGCAGTGTTATGAGAGAATGACAGCTATCATACAGGCTTAACAAAATAAAGCTGTAATAGAATGCAACGCTGTGGACAGGAGGCCAAATAGGCCAGTCACCAGATGAAATGTTCGCCGTTTTTTTAATTGCAATTAAGTTCTTGGCCCTAAGCCAAATAACTCAAACGTGAATGAGCACAAAACACTGCTTCTTCAGACAATAACATGCCCAGACTGTGTAATTGTAGCAGTCCTGACCTCCTGGTATGTTTACTTTCTGTTATTTGTTTTTTTTCAGTTACAAATGAGAAGAATGTGAACGATTTTGAAACCTGATAAGATGCTCTAATCAAGTTCTCCCTTACTAATGATCGTATTTTCTTCCTATGCTTTAAAATAATGCTTTTTACGTATGTGTCTTTTTCTGAACGGGCATTTGGTTATATTAGATTTTTGAGTATACAATGAACACAAAAGTGTTTAAATGAGTGCTTGTCACTGTCTGTAAACATTGTAAATAAACCACTAATAGAATATGTTGAAATGTTTTTTCTTTATTTCCTCATATTGCCGAGTTGTGGGACAACATATCATTATTTTTTTGTTTCACTCGGCACGAGAATAATGCAAATATTTTCTCATGTTGTGTATGTTGATGACTCTTACGGTACTTCCTTTTACTTTGTTTACCCTCCCCAGGCCAAGATTTGAGGGGAATTTTCAGTCTCTAAGCCTATTTAAAGCTCTCATCTGTGTTTTCTGTGGGTGAGCTCAGTCTGTTTTTGACAGCATGTTTGTCCATTGTTGTTCCTTCAACGTGAAGCACTGTTGTTTGTGGTCTAATTTGGTCAGAGTCGACTAATCTCAAAAAAAGGGTTACATGCCAGCTGTGAGAGTTAGTCCATTGATGTGAAGTGCTGCATGAGCATCTTAACCGACCATGAGCTAAAGAGGAAGCTACTGTAGTGTCGGTAGCTTCTATACTATGTCCGTTAGTCTTTAATCTTCCTCTTGCATTGTGTCCATCGGTCCTGAGCCCCCCATCAGAATCAGAATTCCTCTATTTATCCCGCAACGGGGAAATTAAGGGTATTACAATAGCAAGAGTATAGTGCAGATTATGTAAAAAGAGTAGACTTACATATTATATAAACCATTTTGCTCATGTTACTATTAATAAAAAAAGTGAAATCAAACACCATGGTAAAAAAAACAACAACGTATTAGCAGTATATTTAAACAAATAATAACTCTATCTTGTTATAACATACAAATATTGAAGTAGCTGGTAATGTTTACAGATTTTAAATAAATTGAAAGAGTATAAAGGGTAAATTGCATGAGGGTATATTGCGCATGTATATTGCACAACGTTTTATATTCACTGGCAGTGATATTGCACATCAGGGATATTACATTAGCATCTGCACAGCTCCCCCATCTGCCATTGATAACTCAACTGAGGGGACCACGTCCAAAAAAAAATATCCACTGAAATCCCCTTTTGATAAGGGGCAAGAAATATTGCAAGGCCAGGACACAGGCAGGAAGCCCGGCTAAAGCAAGGTACTATTTTGGTTGAACAGTCCCATTGTCCGTGGACTGGGGACGGCTGACTGCCTGGGGAGAGGGTGGAGGGTGACAGAGAGAGGAGGAATCATGTACTGTGAGGACATTGCACGCTCCCACTCTCTATCCTTCCTCCACCAGGCTCTGATCATTCAGAGGGTCTTCTGTCCCCCTTTTTAGTGTTCAACTCATGGCAGTCACACTCTGAAACATGTGCAAAGGAAGGGACAGGGTGGAGGGGGGGCTCTATTATGTAACACTGCCTTCCCTAACAGAAGATCCACTCTCTTAAAGATTTAGTAAGACGGAGGTGCAACTGAATTTGGACATCAAGAAGCTATTAAAAGAGATGATGTCACATTTTAGCCCTCCCTTTTCTGTGTTGGACAATCCCTGTTGTTGTTAGGCTGTGATGATGCTACGTGCTAACAATAACTGCTTTTAGGAAAGGGTGGGATGACACGATGGGAGAAAGGGAATGTCGGCCTTGGACTTTTTATAAATCGAGATGTAAATATGGAAAGATTTATGTGGAAACAGAAGAGTCGGCTTGGAAAGAGAGCGCTCGGAAAATGGTGTTATCATATCTTTACAGAGTCCCAACTATAAACAGACTTTTAAATATTTGATCAGTTTTAAAGTAGCTTTCTGTTTCATCTTTTAAAGTTTATACTGAGTATTCTACAGAAATCTCCACAGCAGACTTGTGAGTGTGTGAACTCAGTAACACCACAAGGCCACACAAAGACGCTCACCGCACACAAACAGTAAAAATGGGAGGGGAATCAATGTATGTTACGGGAAATGTTTTCTTGTTATAGTTTTACTGGTACGCAAGGTCTCATGGCTGCATCCTCCCAACTGTCAGAGGCCCTTTGCTCCTTTACGGTATGAATCCCTCAGAGACCCCGAGATGCAACAGCTCAGACAGGCGATAATGTAAAGCATCCAAATAACCAAACTACAGGGGTTCAAGTGATGTTCCCTGCAGACTGAATGCTGTCTGCTCCTCATATCCTCAGTCTGGAACCAGAAAAGCTATCCTGAATCATAACCAATTGCCCAACAAGGGGAAAGTACACTTTTTTTTAAGCAATAGTTTCTAGCGGTATTGATTTATCTCAGATGTTTGCAAATTGTTGTAACATTTAGACATTAAACGCTGGGTAATCAGGACTAAAACAACACAGCAACAAGTATATGCTTCTCAGCGTCCGCTCAGAAGGCTGCACAAACAAACATAATGAAGGTCATAGTAAATGCTCTGGGCTACAAGTACGTCATGTGTGGCCCACCGCGTTGAGGAGCATTAAAGGCCACACACACACGCGCTCATATGCATGCAGATGTGGATACACGCACTTTACCTAGAAGCATAATATGTGAACACTCGTGCACACAATCCTAACGCTTGCCCTCTCAGACTTCAGGGGCCTCCTTACAGCCTTCATGCACACCCACGCGTTCCTGTTGCTCGCTCGTCTTACTGACTGCTCTGGCTGAGCCACTGAGCCAGCTGGTGATAACAACACTTCCTCCTCAGCTCCCCTCTTGCTTTTGTGTTCATACCATTTGCGGCAACTGGCTGGGGCCGAAGCGTCATGTTACCCACACAACTGGAGACCTGTGGACACATCAGCACAACCAAGATGCTGAGGACACACACACACATATTTTATATCAGTTACAGTTTTGAAGGCCGCGGGATGTTGCGGTAAAGAGAGTAGGAAGAGGTCCAGTCTATTTGTTGTGCAAAGACATAAAGTGGGACTGGAGGGATATAGAAATACAAATATGTAAAATTAGGCAGATAGAGAATATACGCTTTCATAATGCAATATATTCAAAGGTAGGGAAGTCAAGCAGTATCTTGAGCAGATTTGTTTTATTATCAAAATCAGTTATTTTACATGAATTAACATTTTGCAGATGAAGGTGAAGAATATATGTATTGCTTTCACATAGAGTTCCACCTTGGTCAACGTTGACATACAATTTGAAATGGTTGACCAATTGCAAATCACTTTGACATTGATTGCTTTTAAGGCTGCAGAGACCAAAATGGGGGAAGTAAGCATACGAGCTGTCACAACAACCAGCTTTATTCAACCGCACTCTGCCATACATTTCCTCTTTGCGTCCATTTTTTTCTCTACAAACAAAGCCATAACCAACAGTAACCATTGAACAACTCACAATTAATGATCGGAAATCGTTTTCTTGCACCACCAATGTTACAAGAGTGTGTGAGAGCAGCTCTATGAGAATACTGGTGCTTACTGTACTAATGCACCAATCCAATTTGTTTCATCCCAAAACACTACAATGGCTTTGGGTACCACTCTTCATGACAATGTTTAATGAGTAAGCTGTATGCCTTTCTGTTTTGAAGGGACTGGGATTATTAACAACATTTAACAAGCAACATTATGACTGCTTTCCTAACTTTCTAACAAAATGTAACAAAAAAAGTATATATATATATATATATATATATATAGGCATATAAGCAATTGTCCAATGATGGTATTGGTGGAATTCTAACGTTTTTTATTATTTAATCGTTTATTTGGCAGGGACAATGTACAGTAATGAACACTTAAAACATTCAAATGTGTCGAGCGTAACAGTGCCAGATTTAGCTGACACGTTGGGCTAAATGCAAATGTAGCATGCTTAAAATAACAATGCTAACATGCTAATGTTTACAGATATGATGTTCAAGATCTGATTTGGTGTGCTAACATTGTCGTGCGAGGAACGTTATTGTTTAGGTCATAAAGCAAAGTAAAGGAAATCAGCGGCTGATCGATCGGAGCATCCCTAATTGTGACCTTATCAAATGTTGGCAATTTGACCTGTTTGGGAGTGGTTATGAACAAAATGTTATGGTAATCCCCTGAAGCACAGTAAATGTCGACCTCATGTTGACGAAAGGTCAAGGAATGACCAAATAATTTGTATATTAAGATGTATTATCTCTTCGATTTACACACGGCATCTATTGCACGTCTGTCCGTCCTGGGAGAGGGATCCCTCCTCTGTTGCTCTCCTGAGGTTTCTCCCATGTTCCCCTTTAAACTGTGGGTTTTCTCTGGAAGGTTTTCCTTGTACGATGTGAGGGTCTAAGGACAGAGGGTGTCATATTGTCATACTGATATTCTGTACAAACTGTGAAGTCCACTGAGACAAATGTAACATTTGTGATATTGGGCTATATAAATAAACATTGATTGATTGATTGGTATAACAAAGTACAAAATAAAATTACAATTAATATTCATAAAGAAAAAAAACAGAAGGGAGGAAATCATGATGGCTAGACTCAGAATAAATCACACGGC
>NW_011341682.1:0-5884 GCF_000735185.1 Notothenia coriiceps
TTTTCCAAGCCGTTTTACTTTCTTTTCTTCTCTCATCACACATTCAAGCCCCCAGTGTTCATGTATCATTTCAATCTCAATTATTCACTTCCTTCTTACACATTACATTTCAGCATAGCAGTTTAGCGTCAAATTTTCAGCATAAAGCATTCCCACTAGCAATTTCTTCAGGAATTGCATTCTCTAATTGAGTCTGTCGTTCAAGCTCTCAAACCAGAGACATTCATAAAGATCATTTGATGAGTCTTATTTAGTTTCTGATGAGTTTCTGATCAGCAAGGCAAAGTTGGTACTGTTATCTGACTGCAATAAGGTTGTTTTTGAGGCGAGCATACATTTAAAACATTTGTTTAGATCCCTGTTGATTTAATGTATTCTTCAGTCACCTCCAACGGCTGTGCCAGCCCTGTAGCATAGGAGCAGTCCAGCTGGTGTCATGTTTCCATCACTGCCCATAGAGCTGGAGCGGATAAATAGCGTGACTGCTGCACAGTCATTTGTCCCAGGAATGAATGCCGCTGGTAACCTTTCCCACTAAAGACAAAAGCCAGATGTTGGTGGGTTTTCTGACCAGTCGGAAATGGGCTCGAGTGTTCTTTAAAGAATAAAGAGCACAAGTGTTACATCATTCTAGTTATTTAATGTTTGATATTTACGGCCCCTACACACGGGGGCGTGCGTTGCCGCTTCAACGCTTCTGCCCATTCACTTTGAATGGGGTGACGTCACGTTTCGCCGAACTGCATTGTGGGAGCAAAGCGTAGCTTCTCTCGCGGTGCTCGCTGCAAAAGTAGAGCAATGTTCTACTTTTGCCGCCTCGACGGAGGCGTCAGCCAATCGAATCATATGCCAGTGCAAGCTCTAGCCAATCAAACCGCGTGCTTGTGTGTCTGGGGCGGGAGATTCATGTGATTGGTTGTTGTTCGAGTTTCAGCCCCCCCTCCCCGCCGGCAAGCGACAACGCACACCGCCGTGTGTAGGAGCCATTACACACTATATGGCAGGAGTTTGCCTGCTCACCTAAAGGGACAAAGGGAGAGTGTTGAAACAAAGAGACAGTTGAGGACGAGGATGCGCTGCCGCCTTCTCTCACTCACTGAACATTGGGGGATTTGGACCCATCAGCCATGTCTGCTTGTGCCCCTCCTGTAATCACAGGTGTTCATTTTTTGTAATCACTTCATCCAACAAGTTTTGGTTTACTTGTTTTATTGAAAATGTCTTAACAACATCGAGAGCAGAACATCACACGTCTTTATTTCCCTAATGAAAGACGTGACCCCTAAGACCCTAACTAATTCCTCTGAGGTAAATCCTGCCTCATAACATGAGAAGTTAGCTCTTTGCTTTGTGGGACCAGACTGAGGCATAAGCAGGGCTTTAAAAGAAGAAAAACAACAACTCCATTTGAAAAACAAAACTGTTTTATTTATTTTTATTTTAAGTCACTAAAATAAGTGAAATATCCCCAAATGTTGTATTTTCATCACTAGAAGAAACATACCATGCTCAATGTCGAGAATTAAAACAAGACATTAACTTAAAGGGGACCTATCATGCAAAATGCACTTTTTGATGTCTTTTATACATAAATGTGTCCCTGGTGTGTCAGGGAACTCACAAAGTGTCAGAAAACAAAACCCTCTCTCTTTCCCTCCGTACCCACATCTCTAAAAAAGAAAAAAGGGGGGTGCTAACAAGCAGATCCAGAATTTTCGCTCCTAAAACGTCATTGGCGACATCCGGCCGACGTGACCCGTCCCAACCTATCGTCTCCGGCAGCCGTGACACGTCCCAACCTATATTCTCCAGCACACGTGACACGTCCCAACCTATCATCATAGTGCAGCTGTGTGTCTGTGTATTCAGCAGGATGTCTGCAGGAGGCACTTAGAGTAAAGTTGTTATATATAATACATATAATGGCACTGTTCTAGCGGTAAACACTTAAGAAAGAACATGTCAAGCTATGTGCTGTATCAGAAACAATGCGCGGCGTGTTTTGGGAGTAATATGCTGTCTGTTTACATTAGCAAGCTTGCTAACAGTCAGAGCTAACCATGGAGCTTACGCTGTAGGCTACTGGAGAGCATATGTGTAACGTAATGTCCTTGCGGTAAACCCTGCGAGAGAGAAAGGTTTGAGCTCCATACTATTCCAGAAATAAAGCTTGGTTAGTGGTTAGGAGCATAATCACCGCATGGCATTTAATCACCGCAGCATTTAGCTGAGCTTCTCCCGTTAGCAGGGGAAAGCTACAAAGGAGCGTGGCTAGCAGAATCAGCCGGTTTGCAACAGGGCTGCAAAAGAGGGGTATGAGCAGTATGAGGCATGGCTACAATGGGTGATCTGTTTGGTATTTTAAGCAAGAAACATCACAGACATGTTTTGTATAGGTACGGCCCTACACTATATGTTTTCAATATAGCATAATAGGTCCACTTTAAGTGTCTCACCTCAGACTGTTTCGCCCTCATGCACCTTCACATGGTTTGTGATTTATTGATTATTAGCTATGGTTCAAGGTTTTATTATTTTTGATATCCCATTAAATGATCCCTGCTCCACAAAGGCTCTGTCTGACAGATACCTGGTGAAGCTGCCATAAAGGATTATTGCAATCTATTTTTTCTTTTAAAATTCCTATTTCATGCAACCAACATTGCAAATACTGTATTTGCTCAGGACTTCCTATTAGAGTGGGAGAACCTTTAAAGAAACTGACTCTTAGGAATCATATTGGATATGTATCAGTCTAACCTGATCCCAGATCAGCGGCAGGCTACATTCCTGCTTCAGCCTGTCTTTGCACTGCAAGGCTATTCTCTGTAACCATGGCGTCCAACCCATCTGCTCTCAGCGGCTGTCAGCAAGGGGGCGGGGGTTTGGTAAGGTGTGTGTGTGTGTGTGTGTGTGTGTGTGTGTGTGTGTGTGTGTGTGTGTGTGTGTGTGTGTGTGTGTGTGTGTGTGTGTGTGTGTGTGTGTGTGTGTGTGTGTGTGTGTGTGTGTGTGTGTGTGTGTGTGTGTGTGTGTGTGTGTGTGTGTGTGTGATGTGGTAAGCAGAGAATATGTGCTCGCACTTAATTCTCAGCTTCCTGAGTGAGTTTGATCATGTGCATTATGTAGCCTGGAGGTAGATGGGGATTAGGGAAGATTTCCAACAGCTCTCTCACTTTGCTGTCTTAACAGTATGAGAGCACCCTCATGATTAGTAAAGAAGCTTCATGAAGAAGGTCCTCAGTCTCTCTTTGATCCCCTCGCACACGTACTGTCTCCCAAACATCTAACGTCTTTATTAAATCATTTTAGTTTTTTCTTGTTTTGAATGTCTCATTTCCAGCCTTTATAAACCCGCAACACATACAGTGTCATTTCTATTACTTGTTTCAGGACACTTTGTGCAACAGGACCACTTCCTCAGGTCTTTAAATATGCCCTCACATGTGTTCCACGTTACAGCTCTAATTTATTACTGTCCGACCAACTTTTCACAGTTTGGAGTGATCAGCAGAAAGTGTGTTTTTGGCAAACAGAAGGCTAATAATTGAGAGAGCGCCTGTGTGGAAAATCCACGACAGGCCTGGAGGCGTTTAAGGGGAAAAAAAAGAGACCAATTGTAAGAACAGGTTTTAGGACATTTTAAAAGTACTAAATGGATTGATAATCAATACGCTGAATTGAATGTCGCAAATTGATTGATATAGCAAATGTGAGCAACATTTGAGATGAACAGGTCTGAGGTCTCTGCAGAAAGAGGCCTCTTCATGTGATACTGCTGTTGTTCGAGGGGAGAAAGGAGACACTGTAAACAAATCAGTGGTGTGGTTTCAGCTCGCTGCCTCATCAGAGCTACTGAATAAAACATACACAAGACGTCTCCCTCCTGCTGCCTGTTACACCTCCACTTTCACAAAATGAGAGTTGGGGCTTAAGAACTCTTTGGATTAGCTAGCGCCTGGCTAGTGCTTAAGCCCCAACCGCCCCCATGATCTCAATTAAAAACGTGTGCCTCCAGCAAGGTTTTTGCATCCACTTTCTTCACGGTGTAGAGGAATTAGTGTTAAGAAGTGGTTGGAAATGGTTCTAAATGTCTCCTTTCCTTTTTTCTGTTGTGTGTCTCTGCAGATGATCCAGCTGACCAACGTACTTGCCTTATATGTGGAGACCGTGCCACAGGCCTGCACTATGGCATCATCTCCTGTGAGGGCTGCAAGGGCTTCTTCAAGAGGAGTATCTGCAACAAGCGTGTGTACCGCTGCAGCCGCGACAAGAACTGCGAGATGTCGCGCAAGCAGCGCAACCGCTGCCAGTACTGCCGCCTGCTCAAGTGTCTGCAGATGGGGATGAACCGCAAAGGTAACGGGTGGACACATCACATATTTTAACCCTATGGTGGCTCCACCTATTAAAAATGAAGATGATTATGAGAATTTTATATTTTCACATTTTTGGTTACATGTTGTTTATGGATGACAATAATGTGAACACGTCAAGCAATTATACAGGTCTACATATCATGAACCTTTCCTTCTTCTAAATGATTAAATGAAAGGGTGGTAATGGTTAGATTATATTTGAATGTTTTAAAAGATTTGCTTGGTTGTATTTATTAAACGCTTGAGTCTCTGTCAATGTTCCAAAATGTAATTGTGAGTAAAACAGAGGTCATGTGCTGCAACCTGACCAAGTCCTCTTCTGGTGTAATTCCTGCTACAATTGACAACCAATTGATATTTTACATTTTTGAAAACTATAACTTTGTGATCAGCCTTTTGATAATCTTCATCAATCTTTTCAGTAACTCTAAATACACTAAATCAACAATATGTGTAGTTAAGAAAACTTCAAACATAACGTGTGCATGCAGGGCAATAAGAGAGGAAGTCCCCGAATGACTCTCATGACAGAGATGGGTTAATCTCAGGTACCACGCTGCCCCCTTGTGGATGCTGGTTGTAAATAACCCTTTAGTGCTGCTTCAGCCTGATGGCCTAATTTCGACGATTTATTCTTCAAATACTGTGATGAAAGCAGGCGTGTCCTGACACTTGAAATACATTGAACTCCTTGCTTCTAATAAACCAATCCCATGTCAAGAAAAAAACCTCTCTACCTGCCGAACAAAAACAAAAAGTTAAGTTGGAACAAAAGTGAAAAAGGACCAAAACAAATGATGTGAAGCAAAGCCCTGTGAGATCAGTTTCAGCCACTAGGTAGAGCTCTGACACTAACCCTGATCCGCGGTGTGTTCATGGACCACGTGTAGATTGAGATTTCTGCTCTTTCTTTTTGTCATGCAGCAATCAGAGAGGATGGCATGCCAGGAGGGAGGAACAAAAGCATCGGGCCTGTTCAGGTACATCACTCACTTGAATACCAGAAATGTTGTTTTTGTGACATTCACTGACCTTCCGGCTAAGAGTCAGCCTATACATGTTATTGTGGCTCAGTCCCAGAGTTGGCTCACTCACCATGAATGCATAGACAAACGCCCGCTTCCATTAAATGACTGCTTTATCTCCGAGTCCTAATGAAAGCAGGACCTCTCTGTCATTTATATGGAATGAATTGCCGTTTCACTGTGTACTGAATGATAGCAATGGAAGTGTCTCGACCCCAGCTGCAGATACAAGACACCACATTTTCTGGCATGCTAATGCCTTTGTCTATTTTCTCCCTTCATGGACCGGCAAGGATCATATTATTTTAGGTGTGTGTTTATCAATCAGACACACACACACACACACACACACACACACACACACACACACACACACACACACTACTACTACTACTACTCTACTCTCTCTCTCTCTCTCTCTCTCTCTCTCTCTCTCTCTCTCTCTCTCTCTCTCTCTCTCTCTACACACACTACTCTCTACTC
>NW_011341682.1:5924-7432 GCF_000735185.1 Notothenia coriiceps
TATTTTAGGTGTGTGTTTATCACACACACACACACACACACACACACACACACACACACACACACACACACACACACACACACACACACACACACACGATTTGCTTTCTTTCTTTCCTTTCTTTCTTCCTTTTCTACCTTCCTGTTTCACTGCGTCCTTGCTCCTCGACATTTGAGTGAAAAGCAGTCAATGCTGATCAATTCAACTAGAACACGGCTTTCCTTTGCTTGAGGATGTGCTGTAAGCTCCATGAGCTCACATCTCTTTGTGTGTGTTTGTGTGTTTCAGATCACAGAGGAGGAGATAGAGCGGATCATGTCGGGGCAGGAGTTCAAGGAGGACGTCCCGGAGCACACCTGGGGCAACAACGGAGACAGTGACCACAGCTCGCCCAGCAACGGAGCGTCGGAGGGCAACCAGCCGTCCCCCGCCTCCACCCTGTCCTCCAAGTGAGTCGCTCATATCGTCCTCTCAGCGCTGAGCGCCAGCACTCACCCCATTATTGAGATAATGAGCCGGCCCTGACAGTCTAACACCTCTTTCCCATCTCAGCCAGACTTTAGTTAAAGTAAGTAATCAGCTGAAGAATGCCTGAATGTGCAGCTCCTCGACGCACAGATGATAGCAAACACAAAGAACTTTCTGCTATCTGCTTTTCTTGCTATGGATACGAGTGCAGATCTGCAATCATCAAGGACAGATATTGTCTAGCTACTTGCATGACTGTATTTATTTTAGTCTCCTTTAGTATAAACACAAGGTTTATCACCGTAGCCACACAGCCTGAGAGCTATTCAGAAGAATTCTTGAACTATCAAATGAAATCTGAGCAGAAATAAACAACAATTACAGAATGCATGTGCTTGGTATGCAGGTACAATGTGAAATGCAATGTTTTGTCTTCAAGTGTTAAAGGGAGTGTATGGGATTAGTTTTGTATCATAAAGATAAAGCAACACTTTCTCAGAATAAAGCAAAACTATGAGTTTAAAAGAAAAAAAGACTAAGTCAAGCAAAATAAAATACATTTCAAAAATAAAACTATAAGTTACAAACAAATCATTTGTGTAATCATGTAAACTATAAGTATTTTTTCTTTGTTTTAACATAGGTTTTTGTTTGCAGTTCTTGTTTCTTCTTTCTCAATGATCACACCTGCCTTGTATAGTCCGGTTGAATCGAACCCTGGTGCGTTTAGCCGCTTGGTGCGGTTCATTTGGGTTGGTGTGAACACAGTCCGAGACCTCTTAAGTGAACTAAACAACCGGACTCTGGTCCGCAAAAATAGGTGGTCTCGGAGCGCTTGCTTGCGAACTCTGGAGCGGTTCATTGCTGGTGTGAACGCAGTCCGCACCAAAACATAGGAAACGCAGTATTTACGTGTCACAAGAACACGGATATCTTCAAAAATCTTTAGCGATAGAGTATTTCAAAACATCCACGGTTGTTTAGTTAAAGAGTAAGGCAGAATTAAGTGTTGAACAGTGTCGTGTAAAGTAAAAATTCTC
>NW_011341682.1:10870-19868 GCF_000735185.1 Notothenia coriiceps
TAAGAACATGTTTTTATGAACCACACTGTCACGATCTGTCTGTGTTGTGTTTTTTCTTGTTTAGATTTGCCTTTTGTTTTCTGTCTGCGTTGTGTTTTGTCTTGTTTAGATCTGTCCTTGGTTTCCTGTCTGTGGCCCTGTCTCAGGTCGACTATTTTAATTTCCTCGCTCGTCGGTCCTCGGTCTCACCGGAAGTTGATTTGTCTGCGCCATCTTGGGTACCGTCCCATGGCTCTTATTTCTGCCGGAGGACCGAGGATCGAGGAGCGATAATGGAGGAGCGATAATCGAGGAACCACCAGTCCATCCTCCGATGAAATCCTCAGATACTCGCCCCGCCCCCTTACTGTGTATCGCTCACTGATTGGACAATGCAGTGCATGCACTGATCTCATGCTTCTTGTTCTTGACATGAGAGCAGTTTTCCCAGCGGATTGAAGAAAATAAATGAAACTCACGAGAGTCAATCCTCAGTTTAAACTGTGTTTTGTTTCAATTCATGTATCATTTAGTTACAAATATGTGATATCTGAACAACAAAGTGGTCAAAAATCATTTTATTCATTTATTAGAACATTTTCATGATCGCTTTTTTTGTTTTATATTTTCATTTACTGTCATTTCCATTCAGTCAGTCATTAAGTGCTATTAAAATGTTAATGTGCTAGATATCCACACAAACAAACAAAGTGTGGAAGCCAATGAATGTTAATCTAACTGGGTTTTGATAGATAATTTATAAAGATATAAATTATCTATCAAAACCCAGTTAGATTAACATTCATTGGCTTCCACACTTTGTTTGTTTGTGTGGATATCTAGCACATTAACATTTTAATAGCACTTNAGTTGATGGAGCATTTTTACTTTACACGACACTGTTCAACACTTCCTTCTCCTTTACTCTTTAACTAAACAACCGCGGATGTCTTGAAAGACTTCTGCGGTTGTTTCTCCGTCAGTTGAGCTCCAGATTAACAGCAGCATGAGAATAACCTGACGAAAGTGCCGATGCTCCATGGCGCAGGCTCCGGTAGAAATTCCCGGGATTTGCGTTTTTACCTCCTTAATGTCTGACCAATGGTTGAACAGCATTTCCGTGCACATGACTTGTGTTTAAAGTTTATAGTCCGTTTGAGTTTTGCCCATGTGAACAAACCGAACCTTCTGAAAAATGAAACAATGTAACAAACTGTGGTCTGGTGCGCACCAGACAGCGGACTATTAGGTGTGAATGCACCCTTAGTGCATATACGGGGAGAAGAGTCCCATAAATCACTCTCATTTGACTGTCAGCAGGTTTTGTGATAAGCCGGACCTCAACTTTCCAAGCACGGATAGCATTCCTTAGCGGTAGCTTGTTTTTGTGGTTGTTGGTGTTGTGTTCCTACTCTAGATTTCCTCTTATCAACTGTGTTTGTTTGGGATGACACAACTTAGATACATATTTGTCCTTACCAAGGTAAACATAATTCCTCTTTCCATTTTGGATTAAAAATGTTACATTTTAGTTTTGCTTTCGTGGAGCCTCCGCCATGCTAGCTAACTTTAAGTCACATACCAGTGCTGTGTTTGATCTTTGCAAAAGTTAACAGACCTTCTTTTATTTAATTAGTTATGTTAACGGTAGTCTATGTATTTTATATATTTTTTTGGAGGTACAGTCTAAAAGATCTGCCAGTTGTTGAACATTGATCTAGGATAATCAAATGTCTTATATGTTTCTAGAAGGTAACTCTTCACTAAAGCTATCGGATAAATAAGGTGAGTATACAGGGTACAATGTTTTCCACTCAAAAGTAGGAGACCTAGACTACCTCACTAAAATTGTACTTAAAGGGACTGAAAAACTCTCCTCTTCCGTGGTTCTGAACATATATCCGACAAGCACCAAACTAGTCTTACTACAAATGATGAATAGAACTATATTCAGTCGGACAATATAGGAAAAATTATGTGTTTTTAACTGTTCTTCTTAATTTAAGTTGAATGATATTGGCATTGTGTATGGAGTTCAGCATCTCCAGCCATACTCAACTACTGGCACATATTTTGCACATATTTCACTCTAATTTTAAATGATGTATTTATCTGGGAAGCTGTTACAGCTGGCAGCTAAAAACAAGCATTCTTTTGTAAATTGGTAGCAAATAACGTGGAATTTTTCAGTATTGAGAAATTCATTATCAGGACACTGAATGCCAAATCAATAACAGCACAAAAATATCATCTTGGCATGGACGCTGTCGTATGTGCAACGCAGGGCACTTGTGGAGCTATACAGTGTGGATTCAGGGGGGGTACGTAACACATTACCACCTCTTCTTGCCCTTGACAAGGTTCCTGAGTTTGAACAGCCTATTGTTGACAGTGTTCCTCACTGAACTTGCCTTTTGTATTCGGTTAACAATAGGAAACTGTTGGCTGAACTCAGTTGCAACCTTGCCCGCTCTTAAATATATCTCCTGTGTAGTAATCCATCACAGTGGGCAGCCGCGAGTGACGGACCCACTTGATTTGGAAGAATTCACATGTGTAACTTTTCCTTATTTCCCCTCAGTGCTCAGTGTTTCATTACTAAATCATGCCTTTCTTAAGCAAAAGTGTTGTAGCCAAGGGAGCGGAAGCAGAATAAAACATAGAGGTTTTAAAAATAGAAAGTAGGCTAACAAGTTATTTAATCCAATGCTTGAATAATCAATCACATGAGACAAAATGAGGCTGAAATGAGAATGCAAATATTTACCCAATCACACACATATTCATATTATTGTATTTGCCTTCAGGATCAATTTGGAGTTCAGTAAGTCAATGACACTTCAAAAAGCAGATTGGAGGGACCTGGGGTTCCCATATTGTAAACAAATTGCATAAAAATTCTAATTAAATTAAAATGTCATACTGCTTTCTGACCTCCCTACTCTCTATGTGACTCAACACCCAAGTCAAGTTATTCCTACCAACAATGATGGCCTGGCCCTGGGGAAAAGTGTCAGCTTTCTTAATGCGCCACCTAATAATTTGGGCTCATCGAAAGAGATTATAAAAAACATGCATATTTTGTCCTGATCAGAGCTCCCCTTCAAACAGAGATTCAATGAAGGATATAAGGGATTAACATGAAATTATGTTGCTCCTGAGACCTCTGGGTCAGAAGACCTTTTTTATCTAGATCTTAAATTCCTGCTCACACAATTTGTGCACTCTTCTTTCTCTTCTGTGGATATACATGTTCTGCAGAGTTCTACAGTATTGCCATAATCCATGCCAAACACTCTTCGCACCCCCCTTCAAGCAGTCCTTGAATGACACTCCCCTTTCAGAATTTGGAGAGAGATCTTAAACGTTTTTTCATACATTTCATAACAACTGAACATTTGAAATAAAACTGACTCCTTTTGTTTTTCAAATCTCTATTTCTGACCAGATAATTGCTGCTCTTATCACTTTGTTGAACATTAATTTATTGCATTATGAGCATGGTGCGGAAAGATTTCATTATTTGGACACCAGATGTCCTATTCATTTTCAAGGCCACCTCAGGCCTGCTGCTGGTAATAAGCATTCATAAAATAAGCCTCTAAAAAACACATGCATGAGACTGGAGAACAAGCGGAACACTAAGGTGAGAAAGACCGTTTTTGATATATTTACAAAACACAGCGAAAAAAGGTGAACTAAATCCGAGTGAAGGAAGTCTGTTTCCTTGTCTGTTAAGGTATAGGGTGGGTGCTGCCCAGTTTTTATGTAGTCTTTGAATACATTCACAGTCATGTTACAGGGGTAGTTTCTGTGGACACCGATAATAACACAGCCATAGCACAGTGAAAGCCCCGATGCCTGCATCGCTGTGAGACGTGAGAGAAGAAACCCTTGGTCAACAAGCAGGTGGAGACTTTTGATAGAGCAAATTTAAAATATTTGATGTAAAGTTATTTCAACTGAAATGGTTATGCTTTTGTATGGCTGTATCATGAATTTGTCAGTAACTTAGAGTGGAAGGAGACATCAGGACACAGAGGGAGCTTTCAGGAGCGCCGAGGAAACGGCTGCAGAGGCTTTAGAGAAATGTGAGGAACAAGGTTATCCCCCTCTGGAAGTGTGTCAGTTGGCGAGGGGTGAGGAATGGCGATGCTGTTCTCCAGTTATCAGCGTCTAGGTCGCAGCGGATCAGGGTCAAGGGGAACAAGATGAGAGGGAGAAGGGGGTTGGCGCAGGGGGAGGAGGACCACACCTGGTGGAGGCACGCTTCAGGGGAGTGGTGGAGCACACGCTCTGCTAACTCCAGCCAGGAGAAGCCAAAGAGGCAGGGTTTAGGCAGAGCTGCACAGCCAGTTCTAGCCTTGACATGCGTCTGAATGACGTAAATACAGTAGGCCCCAACCAAAGTGTGTACAACTGAGATGAAGGGGGAGCGGGGTCTTCTCAGTACACCCACACTACCCTGCTGAGTAGTGTTGTGAGAGGACGTTTAGCACCATTTGAATCTGGGGTCAGTCTATTTCAGAAAATCCTCAATGTATAATAATACTTTTTTCCCTCAGTTTCAGATACTACATTTCTCAAGTGGAAGAATCTATGACTGAAGACAAATGAGTGATTTACATAGGCCTACTGTGTATCTGAAATTAACTTGTACTCCAACAACTGCCTTTTTAAATATCAATCCATGAAATCCCACAGTTTGCCACAGCTGAACTCCCTGTGTTTCAGTTTCTTTGTTTGGGCTATGAGGTAAATAAATCAAATTGCTGTCATTTGCAATGCTCTTCGAAATCTAGAATACCATCTACAGATAATGCAAAGAAAGAATATGAAGAGGCATGAAGTGACATGTAAGAGACAAAGACACACACACACCTCTCCCATTGGAGCAAGACATAGCATTATAGCTGTTTAGTCTTTGTTGTTGTTGTTTTATATCTGTTTGTATTCATTTCGACTAACTCTGTAACTGGTTTGGTTTATTTGTAGTTATTTCTTTGACTGTGATGTTTTTTGTTTTTTTTGTGTCTTTTTGTGGTTGTTTAAATGGTTCTTTGTGATCATTTGGAGTCCCTCATTGTTGGCCTATCTCTCTTTGAGTGACAGCTTAGGTGATGCTTGTTAGGATGTTGAATTCAACATTGTACAAAGATTCCATTTGTTCAAAGTCATCCTTCAGGCATTCTTCTCGGATGCCTCTCATACATGTGCTCGATGATGTTCTCCCCAAATGACATCTCCTGATAGATATAGAACACAGCCAGAACAAATATTTAGAACATTTAAATCATGTTTTTTGGACGAATGACATTTAATCAAAGCTTCTGATTTGCAGTTATAACACATAGAACAAAATCTACATTTGGAAAAAAACCCTAACCCTTTTCTCTCGTCTTAATGAATAATCATCCTAACAGTGTTGGCCCTGGTGTATTCATCAAATGCTTCGAAACAGTGTTTCATGTGGTTGGAAGGTTTTCTTCTGTTATTAGCCTTGTTTTTGGTTTGGTTTTGTGCCTTTATGTGTGTGTTATGCTGACATGTGTTTGTCGCTACAGTAGTTTGATGCTTCTTATGATGGCAATCCAAACACATCCCAAAGTGTTGGTTTGACCCACAACTAATGATACACATGTGTCAACAAATATTTGTTATGCACATAGATTCCGATGTAAAACGTTGTCAGGCTATATTTGTAGAATAATAACTGCATGCATGGTTCAAACCTGATTTACAGCAGGGCTGTTTTTTTCACTGAGGTCCACATAGAGAAAAATAAATGAAGGGCTGGGCCCCTCACTAGAGGTGAGAAGTAAGTCATAAGTTAGCAAAATCAATCAAATGTAAGTCAAATATTCTTGACAATAGAATATTCTTAAAGGAAAAAAGGGTTTCATTTAATTAGTTACCAAAAATGTAAGGCGAAATATAAAGTGTATATTGTTAAGTTGTTATGGAAATAAGTTATTGGGCTTTTTTTTATCAACTAAGATTTGTTAGAAAATGTTTTTTTCATTGACTGAATTTATTTGAAAAGTGGGCTTATTAATACATGAATACTAACATATGTTTACATATATAAGGAGTACAATATAAGAAGTATTAGGTGTGGGCCATATTCAGTTGTACTTTTAGAATTAGCTGCGTGCCAATTCAATATGGCCCCCCTGATTTACAGCTTCAGTCCTTCAACATTACATATCAGCTAAACCAGAGTTAAACATAAAGGTATTACATATGTTCTAACTTGATATGAGCTGTCCATAGACACACTGTGGTGTATTTATATAATGCCGTACAAAATATTCCATAAACTGACTGAATCAGCTCTTTGTGTTTTTAGACAGTACACAGATTTGATGTCAGAAGTGTTCCGTTGGTGAGATAAGTGACGTAAAACATTTCCTTCACTGACACAAGGTCATTCGCTGAAACAACCAATACATCTCCTCCGTAGTATGTATGCTACAAACTCAAAACATGATAGTAAAAACATTGTTAAAAGGAAATGTGGTCCTGTTTTACTTCCTCACAATGCAGAAAGTTTAACATTAATACTTTTGCTATTTTTTGAAAAATGTCCATCCAGGATCTGTGCTGCCAGAGAGCTTGGCCTTCACAAGACAAGCCCGGTCTCACTTCTTATACTAACAGTCATGTGGTCAGTATCTAGACATCCTTTAGTGTGAGTGCTTTACCATCAAATCTAAACCCTGACCACTATTAGACGGAGGTGGATCTGATGGAGGTCAAAAAACACAGGACCCAGGAGACTGCTGTTTGCCACTGGTTCACGTGTATACAAAATGTTAACGTGTATACATTTTGTATACACAAAAGCACTCAAATGTGTAGTGCATGGACCGAGAAAGACAAACAAATCAACGTAACTGTAATATTACGGATCAACAACACAGATACGATTCTCATTAATTCATTTTATTTATATTTTATTTATATAATTAAATCGATTTTTTTTTTATCTGAGTGTTCCAGGGTATTCTCTGAATACCTTGAAGGCCCGACAGTTCACCACTCACGTTAACCTACTTTTGTTTCATAACTACTAATTATGAAATGTATTTTCTAACCTTGTGTATTTATTCTAACCACTACCACAATGTGACAAAGTAGTTGTCTTGCTTAGATCCCCAACAAGTTGTTGGATTGCGTAAGTAAACCTAAAACCTGTTTAGTTTTTAAAGAAAATGCACATAACGACTGGGAACTTTGTGGTTACATAAACCATCATAGTTTTAAGCCAGCAACTGACCAACCCATCTGTAGGCTACTGAATAAGTAAAGAGTGAGATTTTGTTTTATTGTCTTATCTTTGGATATTATTTCTATTGATTGCAATAAAAGTGTTCCCACCATTACAGATAACTGCTGAGATGGGTGAACTGTGATCCAATCTCATATTTTCAGATCACCTCATTGATTTGTGTTTACACCACATCCATGATTGTGATCAAAGTCCAGCTCCAGTCTTATCCCTGTGTAGAGACATAGAGACAGGATGTGGGACTTTAGGAGCAGATAACACAATCTCAGGGGGTGGCATATGTGAAGGGCAGCGTCTGTTTTGTGCCAAGGTGAGACCTGAAACACCAACACACCAGGAAAATAAACACACTTCACACTGATACTCATTGCAGGTCCTGCCCTTTTATATAATCATGTACAAAATCCATCCTCCGAGCCCCCACTCCCACCCCAGCCCTCAGTGGTGTTGTTGTGCCCAGGGGGATCCGCAGCCTTGACGGGCTCTCTTTTGATTGGTGGCCTTTTCAGGGGGTGGAAGGGTTAGGACGGCCTGTCAAAGTCTCCTCCGTCAGCCTTGAGGAGATGAAGTGATGCCTCCTGGACCTCCGGCCCGCTCCGCACTCATGATGCAATCAGTAGCCCCCCCCCATCACTCACTGACAACATCATCTGTGTGTCCCGGCATATGTGTTTGTGTTTAGGCTTGGACAGACGTTTAATTTTAGCACTGCACAGAGCTGATTTAAGCAACATGTTTGAACAATATGGGTGTTTAATCAAAGTCACATGAGAAGGATGGTATTATATGTGTTTGCAAACAGGTAGCTTTGTTCAGCACTAAATATCACTCTTTTCAGCGACACACACATACACATAGTCGGACTTGGACTCGGACTCGAACACAGGTAATGATGACTCTGACTCGACTCGGACACTCCTTTGGTGACTCGGACTTGACTACGACTCTCCCTTGGTGACTCGGACTCGAAGAGTGGTGACTCGAGAGTGACTTGGACTCGTGAATTGGTGACTTGACTACAACACTGCTGACACCACAATTGACTAAAGGTTTGGTTCAGATTATTTCATGGACTCAGGGACTTCTTCACCTGTTGCTGCCATCTGTGGCCCCGTCCCAGGTCGGTTAAATTAAATCCTTGCTTCCCTCACTTGCGTAGTTTCCCTGTGATTAGTCCCTCCCTCCAGGGAAGCATGGAGGGACGCAAGGAAACCACGAGAAGCAGGGAAATGAGTTTTAAGAGCAATGGGAAGTCCTTTCCTCCGGAGCGTCACGTGAAGCGACGTCCGCTTGTGATGACGCCGCACAGTTGTTTGTCGGACAGCAGCTCTGTCCCCGTTATTTTCACAAACACCCCTGCCACCCATTTACTGACACAAATATTTTTATCATCTGTTGTAGACCCCAATAAATAAAATCAAATAAGAACTCATTCTCAAAAAAGATAAACGCCATTCTTAAAATGTATAAACGAACAATAGTTTGATTAATATTGATTAGAGTGCACAATAGAAATAAAATAATTGAGAGAAGAAATATATATATATTATCTATCAAAACTCAGTTAGATTAACATTCATTGGATTGCACAATTTGTTTGCTTGTGTGGATATCTAGCACATTAACATTTTAATAGCACTTAATGACTGACTGAATGGAAATGACAGTAAATGAAAATATAAAACAAAAAAAGCGATCATGAAAATGTTTCCAATAAATGAATAAAAT
>NW_011341683.1:0-3091 GCF_000735185.1 Notothenia coriiceps
AGAGACACTACATACTGATATACACCTGAACATCAGCAGGAGAGGACTCTTTAAAGTAGAGACACTACATACTGATATAAACCTGAACATCAGCAGGAGAGGACTCTTTAAAGTAGAGACACTACATACTGATATACACCTGAACATCAGCAGGAGAGGACTCTTTAAAGTAGAGACACTACATACTGATATACACCTGAACATCAGCAGGAGAGGACTCTTTAAAGTAGAGACACTACATACTGATATACACCTGAACATCAGCAGGAGAGGACTCTTTAAAGTAGAGACACTACATACTGATATACACCTGAACATCAGCAGGAGAGGACTCTTTAAAGTAGAGACACTACATACTGATATACACCTGAACATCAGCAGGAGAGGACTCTTTAAAGTAGAGACACTACATACTGATATACACCTGAACATCAGCAGGAGAGGACTCTTTAAAGTAGAGACACTACATACTGATATACACCTGAACATCAGCAGGAGAGGACTCTTTAAAGTAGAGACACTACATACTGATATACACCTGAACATCAGCAGGAGAGGACTCTTTAAAGTAGAGACACTACATACTGATATACACCTGAACATCAGCAGGAAAGCGGTGGGACCTCTCTAAGCAGGTTTCTTTCCCCTATTTCTGCCACTGACTATTAGATCACTTTTTCTTGACTGATCTGGACCAAAATCACTGCCGGCGGTCCCTGAATGCACCAGAGCTTCAGTATTAGGATTTAGTATCGGCCCACTGAGCAGCGTCAAAGTTTAGTTCCAGAAACTGAGTCTCCCCTGGTGGGAAATAAAACCTGAACCTATGACTGCAGGCTTTTTTCACAGCCTTCTTCTTTTTTTTACTCGGAGAAGCAAAGGTGCTACTAACAACATTTCAGTAGCGAGCCAGGACTGTGAAACATATGCAGTTAAATGAAATTCAGCCGTCATTAATTTCCTTTTTTTACACCCCTGTGCTCTTTTGTACTGTCACCAAAAGGCTCATGGCTACACAGTGGGGTTTGTAATGTCATTCAGTCCTAATGCTAAACCGGCCATTTCAGCTGCATACAAAATGTATTTCACTCCCTAGCCTCGCCACTTTTCTCCTTTCCGAGGGCAAAAAGCTCAGCAGGAAGCCATGCCAGCTTGATTGGCTGCTATCCATGATCTCCCAATAACTTTTACTCTCTCTCTTCCTCCCTGTCTCTCTTTCCCCCTCTGGTTAGCTCATGTTTTATGGATGCTGTAAGTGGTAAAGGAGTTTAGACTCATCCCTTGGTGCTTTCACTTAAAATATCGTATAGTTTGGAGCATTTTGTGCTGATTTCTCTGAGGGATCTGCTACATTATTAGCGGGTATATTTCTTGTGTTTTGACTTGTAAATCTAATGTTTTTCCATTCAAGTAAAGCTGATATCTAAAGGAACAAGTGCTGCTGGTTGACTTGCAATCATGGCTGTGTTTGACCCATCTGTCATATGGTTTTTCCCACAGGGTTAACAGCATATAGCGGAGGTCCACTGCCTGCAGCGGGCACTTAATGGAATTTTTTTTAGCTCCAGTCCAGTTTCTGATTGTGTGATTGTATGCGTGTCACCCATATAGACTAACGTTTTGTCAATATTTCCTGCAGATAGCTTCTGATAGGATGGTCACGAGGGAGCAGTACATTTATATAGGAGTTTGAAATGATTACTTCTGAATAACTTTCACAGGTTTTTCTTGCCATTTTGTGTTTTATGTGAATGTAGAAGGTGTGTTTTTCTTGATTGGAACTTTTCCCAGGTTATTGAGATTGAAGATTTGAAGGGATTTCATCAGGAATGGTTTGATGGCTCATTCAAAGTGGTGGCTATAGACATATAATACAAATAAGTAAAGACATTAATGTGTTTTGACATATGACTGGCACATCATTCAACAACAAATAGCTGAAATGACATCTAGCTAACTGTCAAGCTAGAGGTTAAGGCATTACACGTTGCATTTGACTAATTGCATCTGGCTTTTGTGCTTTTGAATGATACTAAATTATGTCATTTTATATGAAGGTTAGCTAGCTAGCAAGCAGCTAGTTTACTTAATCCACCGTGCTTTAAGGTTCAAACTGGTTGCAGAAAAAGGATTTGAAGTCACTCATCAAGCTCTAGCAATGTCCTTTCCTTTATGCTAAATGAAGGATAACATTTGTTGTATTTTACTATATTACTCTGACCCTCTTTATGCTTTGTAGTGTTATTACTCTACAGTGTCCAGGACCACCAGCTGTTTTCATTTGGTTTATATACGAAAGTGAGCCTGATGCAATCATAAAACATAACGGGACATAAAAAAGGTCGTCGCTCTGACCATTTGCTAGATTGATTTGAAGATGTTTAATTGTGTGTTCGTGCACTATTTCTTATTTGTATTTTTGTATTTGATCATAGATGTTGCGTTGTTTGGAGCAGCTCAGGTCCGAAGAATGTCATTGCCATTTCTACTGTAGCTCATGAGCTTATGAAAATAAAACCTTTGAATTCAATTCGATTTGACTCCAGTGCGATGATAAGAACACACATCTTCCTCCTTGAAGGTGCACACATAGCCTACAATACTACATATACTAGGCTAGCGCTAATCGGTTAGCATTTAACCTCCGGCTGGCTGACTCTGCGACAGGAGAACATCGAGGAGGAGGAGGAGGTTGTGTGCTATGTGCAGAGATTCATCTTCCCCCCATCATCTCTCTTTGACCCGGGGCCTGGTGGGAGATAAAGTCAAGCAGACAGAATAGTGTGTGTTTGTGTGTTGTATGTGTGTGTATGTGTGTGTGTGTGCATGTGTGTGTATGTGTGTGTATGTGTGTTTGTGTGTTGTATGTGTGTATAAGTGCATGTGTGTGTATGTGTGTTGCATGTGTGTGTATGTGTGTTTGTGTGTTGTATGTGTGTGTATGTGTGTTTAAGTGCATGTGTGTTGCATGTGTGTGTATGTATGTTGCATGTGTGTTTAAGTGCATGTGTGTGTATGTGTGTTGCATGCGTGTTTAAGTGCATGTGTGTGTATGTAGTGAGATGTGGTCAGCCAGTGGCACTTGTGCATT
>NW_011341684.1:0-3452 GCF_000735185.1 Notothenia coriiceps
GTTGTAACTGCGTTACTGAGCATTGTAACGGGTAATATATTACCCACATTTCATTAGTAATGCGTTACATTACTTCGTTACAGCAAAAAGTAATATATTACTGTAACTCCGTTACTTTTGTAACGCGTTACACCCAACACTGCTCTTCACTCACATCCTCACTTCTTTGAGGGGTCCCTCTGACTGCTTTTGATTCAGCTTCCCCTAAAGTTCTTCTTTTTTAAATCTCAATGTCAGTCTCATTATTTGTTGCTGGTGCTTACATTTCCCTCAAATTCTTCTTCACCTGTCCTTCATTTTAATTTGAGATATTTAACCTTGACTCCCATACATTATGAGTTTTGTCATCTCATCACCCTCAAGGTCACAAAGTGTTGGTGAGAATTTGTGGCTGATTTAGCAGAGTTAGATGGGTAGGGAATTACAGGAAGTGTGTGTGTGTGTGTGTGTGTGTGTGTGTGTGTGTGTGTGTGTGTGTGTGTGTGTGTGTGTGTGTGTGTGTGTGTGTGTGTGTGTGTGTGTGCGTGTACGTAGTACGTACGTACGTAGTACGTAGTAGTATAGTGTAGTGTAGTAGTGTAGTGTGTGTGTGTGTGTGTGTGTGTGTGTGTGTGTGTGTGTGTGTGTGTGTGTGTGTGTGTGTGTGTGTGTGTGTGTGTGTGTGTGTGTGTGTGTGTGTGTGTGTGTGTGTGTGTGTGTGTGTGTGTGTGCGCGTCTGCGTCTGCGCGTGTCTTGGCTGGCTGTGGTAATTTTATGTGCATTATGGCATATTCATATATGCATTGATCCTGGAAAGGTAGCTTTTAGACGAATCGATAGGTAGACAAATAATCAATAAATGGTGGATTTAATTTAACATTGAATTGGCCACGCTGCTAAGATAGTTAAATGGCATGCTGAGGTATTAGTGGATGAATCGAGGATGGGACAAGTATTGAACTTGAATCCTATTCTAAAAATAGAGCTCTCTAATAATCTGAGATCTAAAGCCATATTGTTTCTGAGGAGCTGTAATCAATCTGCTCTTGAAGTTGAACTGAAGCAGGAAATCAGTGCTACTTCACTGTGTGGAGAAACGTTTCAAAATCAGCACCACGGACAGCGACTGCACAGCGTCTCAGACTCAAAGAGAATCCATTTTATGACCCTTTTTATTCACTTCAATCTGTGTTATTGATGAGGGCTACAGCTAACAAGTATGCCTGTTATCAATCAACCCACCAATCATTTTCCTCGTTTAATTGTTTTGTTTATAAAATGTTTGAAAAAGGATAAAATTGCTCAACACAGTCTCCTAAAACGTTTGGTCAAAGTAGCAAAGATAGGTCATGTGATGTCAGTTATCAATTTACTAATAATGTTAAGTCGATAATTGAAGTAACAAAAGTCATTATATGGCATTGTTATTATTGTTTTATTCCCAATGTAAAGGTTTTTATTGGGTGGTGGGTTTGTTTTCAAGTGTAGTTGCAATATTATTTGATGACACCACTTTGTTCTAATTAAAGTCTTAATTTCTTTCATATATATTTTGTATGTCCGTTAATTTTTTGGTTTCATTTATTTATTCGCCGATTTTCGGCGTCATGTTGACATTTTGAATGTAATGTAATTAAACCTCTGCACATTCAGTAAAACAAAGCTTTAATGCTGTAGCCTTAGTATAAGAGATAATGGAACAACACCCTTACCAGAAGTGAGCTCTGACTTCGAGTGTTAATAGCTGAAAATGTGTGTGTGTGTTGAAGTGTGTGTGACATTAAATGACATACTGGACACTGATAGACTGTCACCTTTTCAAACCTCAGAGCGCTTCGTGGGACTCCAATTGATGCGTGGGCACGCCCGTCTGTCTGAGCATGTGGTGGTCTGTAAATAATTGATATGGCCTTGGTAATTGTGTGTGTGTGTGTGTGCGGTGCGTGCGTGCGTGCGTGCGTGTGTGTGTGTGTGTGTGCGTGTGTGTGTGTGTGTGTGTGTGTGCTTGAGGTGTGATGTAACTTCTCCAGAGTCTAACCTTTTATGCTGGCTTCCTGTTGACTGCGGTACGTCAGCCTGTAGAGTTCGATGACCCAGTTCAACACCTCAAAAACTTGGCAGAGAAGTTTTTCTTTCTCACGCCCGACCTGCCTGGTTCGTTAAATTGAGGTTTATCTTGAAAGGAGACTGACTGAGAATATTGAATAGTGTTTTTACTCTTTGCATATTGCTGATTTCATATTTTCCTCATACCTGGAGGAGATCAAATGTTTGGCGCTGCACACGGTGGAATCTGTTGTATAATCACTTACTGTTTTTCATTCGTTTTTAATGCCTTCTTTTTTAGGGTTGCCTGCAGATATGGTTGTTTCTTTCTCACAGATTTGTGGAGTATGCATTTATCATTGTTAAGGTTTTTATTAAATTCCTACCGTACAATAAAATAAAGTTTCTTTGCAATAGCATAGTGAGTTCTTGTGGTTGGTGGTGATGTATTCTCTGCAAATCTCACACCTTTTCCCATGTGTTGGAGGGCTGGTGCTATATTGTCACAGCCAAACGAAGAGGAGTGAATTAAATATTTATTTTAATATAAGAGTTAAAAGAAAATAGGACTCCTTGTGACAGGAAGAGTCTTTTAACAAAATGCTTTGATCACAGAGAGCATTGAAGCGGAGCGCTCTCTGCTGCCTTTAGTCTCATTTCATCATCTCTCCCTCCGTACCTTTGTGCCTGTCCTTTCAAGATTTCTCTCCCTGCTTCAACACCTATGACTATCAATGTATAGAAATGTATTTATTAGGATAAACCCCTTGAGATGCACTTTACAACGGGGTCAATACCACCTACCCTTTCTAGGCCTGTCGCGATAATCGATAAATTGACTTATCGTACGATAATTAAAAATGGACTCGATAACTTTTCTGAGCTCGATAAATTGCCGTTTACATAAAGATGTGACCAGCATTTTAGCCTGGAGCGCTGTGGCTGCCAGGCGCGCTGTGAGGGGCGGGGCTGACACACAGCCAGGTCAGGACACTCCGCGTGCACGTGCAGCAGCGTAGCAGCCAAATTAATAATATAGCGACAAGCGGGAGACAACGTGTGACTTACTCGCGGGGAATTTAAAGTGAAATGGAATTGGTTACAAAACCTAACTACACATCTCGATTCTCCGGTGTGGCAGTATTTTGGATTCAAACTAAATCAACGAGGCGAACCTACGGACTTGAATGAGCCGGGCGGTGTGTCGCATTGGTTTAAAAAAGGTAGCGACAAAAGCAGGCAATACCACGCATTTTAAACCACCTAAAACACAACCACCCCATTCCGTTTTCCCAGCTGGGAGCAAACACGGCAGCTGGAGATGGAGAGCCCCCGCCCGACAATGCAAACATGTTGGTGTTCCTTGCTCGAAAACTTAGAAAAACAGATTTGGATATGGCCTGTTGAGGCATCTGGGTCTTTGACAG
>NW_011341685.1:0-1237 GCF_000735185.1 Notothenia coriiceps
CTCCCTCACACGTGCGACTAAAGATGAACAAAGCGGCAGGTAAAAAGAGTTCCTCCTCGTGGAACTACTTCGAACTTACAAGTCCAAAGGAAGTTAAATGAAACAAACAACGGAATTCCTTTTGTCCGATTTTTTTTTCTCTCCCTCCCGCGGGAATAATCGATTATTATTCGCCAGGGCTGCCGAATAATCGATTTTGATCATGGTCAGTTTCTGGCAACACTAGTACCAACAAATTTGAAAAACCCTGCTTTTTGCCCTGTAAATGTACTTCTTATAAGTATTCCAGGACTCGAACAGAATCAAAAAGTAGATTTGTTGTTTTATTAGAATCTTATAAAGTACTTGAGAACAGATAAAGAAGACTATCAGTCGACCTTAATATTGTTTTTCACCGTGGCCCAAAACATCATTATTTTTGGATTTTTTTTTGCACAGACTTGTATTGTGTCCTCTATATGTCATTAATCTACAAAAACAAACATTTAAGGCAAGTGATAACATTCGGTTGTGTTTGACGGTATCTTTTCTCACCTCTTGGCTCTGTTTTTCCAAAGTAAAAATAGAAATCCTTATTAAACATCCTTTTACAGGTTTTTAGTTTGGCAAACTATTTCAACTTTTGAGAAACAGGTCAGCTGTGAAGATCAATGTTGGTTATCATTTAAATACCTATGATAATGGAGTGACGCGCCCTAAAACCCCGAAGTAAACTCCTTCCGGTTCCTTCCACAAAAAGCAATGCAATTTCTCCATAGGATTTTGGAAAATAGCTGGAAATAAGGTCTGTGGTTTAAACACATTTTAAGATACGGATCACGTTTTGTTCAGCCGGATAATATCCACATGTCTACCCTACTTTTATCATTTTCTAATCATAAATCTAGTCGCCAGAAGCTAAATGCTAACGTTATGCTATAAACGAACTACAGCAGGGTCGCTGCTTCAACGTCACGCCAACTTAAGATCCATATTCAAACATACAGATTCTAAATTGTACAAGTTGAAGTGTTTGTTTGAACAGTTTGCAGGAGGCAGGTACTTGCTTTCAAGCAGAACACGGGGAAAAACAAACTGAGAGGAGTGTTTACGTGTTCGGCGTAATGACGTACAACGACCTCGACAACTTCTGTAGTCCTATTCAGCCACTTGGTAACAACCATCGTTTTCAGTACACGTGAACTCTTCAAAAACTCACCAGTGGGTCACTGCTGATGTATTTAATGTCGTAGAACAA
>NW_011341686.1:0-264 GCF_000735185.1 Notothenia coriiceps
CTGACAGTTCGAGATGACTAGTAGCCCAATATTTCATTGCACAACAGTTGTTGGGAGGCTGTCACAGGCTCTTTAAGTTATTGTTAGTTTAAATGTAGTCCTTCATATGTTGTAGGGAGCTGGTGCTTTTTAATGTTTCACTGCCATGCTTCTACAGTAGCCCATAATGGACAAACACTAGCTGAAGAAAAGGGATTTGAACAGATCTATGATGAAGCGCTTGAATGTGGTGGAGGGATGAGCGGAGGGGTATTAAGGCGGTTG
>NW_011341687.1:0-3173 GCF_000735185.1 Notothenia coriiceps
ACGGCTGTAGCTACTGTTCTATGAGTCCCGGATGACCGCCAGAGTTTCCGGTCACTCAGAATTATTGTGTGCTCGTGAGAAGATTCTGGGAACCGATCCACTAATGACGCCGGCCTATGTAGCCGTAGTCACGTGAGTCACAGGTGAATTTGTTGTTATTAGGTACTCGAACTGCGCATGCGTGCGATGGACATATCCAGTGCTAAAGCACCGCCTCTGGCGGTCATCCGGGACTCATAAAACCGTAGTTACAGCCGTAACTATCGTTCTAAATACATTCATCAGAGTTGCTTTGTTACGACCCCCTCCACTCCACTAGAGGTCTCTGCCTTTGTGTTCTGCTGGCTGGCTCTTGTTTGTGTTTCAGGTGATCAACCTAATGAGCCACACCTGGGCCGTCTACATAAAAGGCCAACACCAACCCATACTGCCCTCTCACTCTTCTGTTGGGCACGGCCACGGCTTTGTTTCTGCACATTTTGACACACCCATACACGCAATCATTACTGATGACTGACTTCCACATTTGCTTAGGTTTCTTTGAAGTCCTTTGGTTTTTGTTATAGTAAATAAATATGCTTTTTGTTACACTCAACCTGTCTGGTCTCCCATCTTTGTTGCCGCCTATGAGCCAGGCCGTAACACTGTGTAACAACTTTGCAAACACATTGAATCAGTGCTGTGTTTAAAGTCGTAGACTCACCTTGTTTTTTGCATGAGCGTTGGCTCCGGCCTTCACCAGGCCTTTGAGCGACTGGCTGAAGCCGTGCCAGGACACTTCATGGAGAGCAGTGTTCCCATCCTGACACACAACAACTCCTCATCAACCACAGCCAGACTCACGCTCCTCACACAAGCCCTGTTCTTTACAGGTTAATAAACACTTTATTGTACATTGATAATGGCTTCTTTTACACCTATGTTTGACCAGATATGTTCTCCTGGCATAATATGAAGGGACACAATCATGTTGTACACATACTTACTGCATTTTTTTTGATTCCAATGTGGGTTTTCAGCTTCAGTATTATCAATGAAAGAAACTCACTTTGGATCCCTTGTTATGAAACTCTAGATTGATACTAATATCCATATTCTAAAGTCAAAAGACTTGAGTAACTGTATTATATGCTTCATGAAGTTTCAGAATTTTGGACAAATCCAACCCATGACAACTGATAATGTGTTAATCTCACATTTATTTGTATATATTTGTACAACAGTATGTCAGCATGGGGTGTGAAGAGAAAGTGTGATTATTTATATTAAGCCAACTGTAAAGTACTTATATGCAAATGGGCTTTATCAAAGCATGCATGGTAATACTAGCTGGGTTTTATTTGTACCCACTGGTGCAGCATTAAGTATATTCTAAAATACACTATTAATGCACCATTTCCTTTCTCGTACCAACACACAACTTTATTTTTAAGTGGGAATGAGGCTAAGCAGATTACAGGCGCACTGGTTTCTCTGTGATTATCAGATGCTTTAATGCATTCCTAATGATGGATTTGAAATCCCCCTGTGCCCCTGGGTGTGTGTGTGTGTGTGTGTGTGTGTGTGTGTGTGTGTGTGTGTGTGTGTGTGTGTGTGTGTGTGTGTGTGTGTGTGTGTGTGTGTGTGTGTGTGTGTGTGTGTGTGTGTGTGTGTGTGTGTGTGTGTGTGTGTGTGTGTGTGTGTGATCTGCACCTTGTCCTGTCTGTCCAGTGCACATCCTTCCTGGATGAGAGCGTTGATGACGTCGTAGTTTCCCACCACAGCAGCCCTCTGTAACGCAGTCTGCCCCCCCTGCCAACACACACACACACACATGACACTGACTAACAGTAAGTGATAAAAAAAACACTCAATAATAAACTACTCAAGTTCTTAAAAAAAACCTCTGAGCCCAAATGTGGCATTTAGGTTCTTGCAGGGGCATTTTTATGCTATGAAGGTTTAAAAATAAATACAAATGTTGAAATGTACAAAGGTTATGGGATAGTTTGTAGATTAGTTTAGTTTTGGGGGATTATGGTTTTATCCCAGCTTATTTTGAGTGGTACAAAGACATGGATGGATGGATTTGACAGGTCAGTGCATGCCGTTTATATTAAGCTGATTTACAGTAAACAAAATAAGAATTAAGTGCAATGCTGGATACAAATCTTGTTGCAAGACTGAACAACCATGAGATAGCTGGGTGTCCTCCTGCAGAGGAGTGGCAGCTGATGGATACACAGTTGTTCATCAGAATACGGTTCCAGCTCATAACTCCCTTCTAAATCGATAAAGTAGCTTCAGCTGCCTGGCTGGTTCCAGTCTTTATGCTAAGCTAAACTGATCCTGATTCCAGCTGTATATTTGACAATTCTAAACATTCATTTTGACCTTCTAATCATACTCTTGGAATCCCATCAAACAGTATTTAAAATGTTGAATGGTGAATTTAGCATTGCTTAGTTAGTTGTTGTTTTCACTCAGGCTATAACTAATTCCTGGACTAATGCCTTTATGTATCTACATGTGGTTTAAACGCATGGTCACTGAAATGAGCCCTGCTTTACGACTTTCTTGCATGTTCGGGGGAACAGCAGTGGGCATGCTAAAAAGAAATGAAACTTTGATGAATTCTGCAATTTTACAAGTAACATTAAACATCATCTTATCACCAGTATCATGGTTGAGCAGATGAAAAACAAAAAAATGAAGAAATCAAATGTACTTAAACTATTACTAAAAGTAGTAATACATTACCATACAGGACTGTCTCAGAAAATTTGAATATTGTGATAAAGTTCTTTATTTTCTGTAATGCAATTAAAAAAACAAAAATGTCATACATTCTGGATTCATTACAAATCAACTGAAATATTGCAAGCCTTTTATTATTTTAATATTGCTGATTATGGCATACAGCTTAAGAAAACTCAAAAATCCTATCTCAAAAAATTAGAATAGTTCCTCAGACCAAGTAAAAAAAAAAGATTTATAACAGCAAAACACAATCAAACATTTGAAAATGTCCATTAATGCACTCAGTACTTGGTTGGGAATCCTTTTGCACGGATTACTGCATCAATGCGGCGTGGCATGGAGGCAATCAGCCTGTGGCATTGCTGAGGTGTTATGGATGCCCAGGATGCTTCAATAGCGGCCTTTAGCTCATTAGCATTGTTGGGTCTGGTGTC
>NW_011341688.1:0-2990 GCF_000735185.1 Notothenia coriiceps
CACTTGAGTAATTTCAGAAATAATATATCATGATATGTTTTATAATGATTGATCATGAAAGTGTTCTCAAAGCTGGTAAAGGTGCAGCTAGTTTGAATGACTTTGTATACTGCAGGGTAGCTTGTGGATTTACTCCAGGTGGAACTAAAGTCTGATTTAAGTGTTGATCATATTTTCTATCATTATTCCACATCAGCAAGGTACTGTTGTTAATGGAGAGGAGTAAAAATACAATATTTACCTGTGAACTGAAGTGGAGTAGAAGTACAAAGTAGCATAACATTGAAATACTCACGTGCAGGTATACATAGTAATTGCACTTAAGCGCAGCACTTGATTAAATCTAGTTGCTTCACACCACTGTGTATTTGTGAGCAGATTATAGAAGGTGCTGATACAGGTTCTCTTCCCTCCCCGGCCTTTGAATGCGATCACAGTCTTTGTTTTCAGTCACAGATGGTAGAGAGCATCCAGGGGCTTGTTGTGCAGCAGACAGCCTGCGTTACACCAGCTGATGGACCCATGAGGACTCAGGATGCCGATTGATGTCTCTACTTAGTATTGTGCGACGTACCTAAACTCATCTCTCCCGCGTTAAATAGAGCTATATGCTGCTGGAGACATCTATCTTGTCTGAGCCCCTCGTATCCCGAGAATCAATGAAACATGTTTTCTGTTTTACACACTCCAATTAATCTCATATAATTGATGTTTGAGGAAATACCCGGACAGATGTTATTTGGCTGGATTTATGTTCAGAAAGTGTTACGTTAAAACCTATTTATTAATAGCGTTGTCCCAGAGCTATGCTTCAAAGTTCCACACTAGGTTTGTTCATAAAGCTCCGTCCATGCTGTTTAACAATGAATAACTGAAACTTGAATTAGACGTCTACAGATTTGACATTACTGTATTAGGTTAGTTGAAAGCAATACCATTAAGTTTAGACAACAAATATTAGGCTCTCCTCCCCTTTTTTTTTTTTTAAAGCTACGGACCCAGAATCAGCACTTCTCTAACAGGGCTGAAATAGAGGGGTATGAGGCATGGCTAGAATGGGTTATCTGTATTTTGAGCAAAACACTTCAGAGACATGTTTTTGTATATATCAGACCTATAATATATGCCTACAGATAGTATAGTAGGAGACCTTTAAGTTGTGATCACATAGGCCTCCTTAGTGTTGACAGAGAGCTGAAACTCTCCTTTCCCGTCTCTGAAAATGACCGTGCGTCTTTGTGTATCCACCTGGAGGCCGCTCTGTCTTTCAAAGTGCTGTGTTAACTATACGCTAAGCATGTGTTCACAGTGAATGGTGGGCTGCTCTCCCCGTGACAAAGTGTTTAGGTTGCAACTCTGTCTGATGGCTCTGGGATTAGAAAACCCCACTTATGATTGATAGATTTATTTGTCACCGCTGTCTGGACGCGAGCGGCTTACACTCCGCCAAACCCGGGGACCATTAATCAGTGTAAATAACGCTCTTCTTATACACATTTCAGGAGAACCTACATGGAGACATCTGACATGGGAGAACAGCGGCGAAGCATATTTTGCAGCAAATAGGCGTGTGACCGGATGATCAGAAAAGTGGCGTGGGACGATGGAGAGGAGCTGACTCGCTGCTGACGCCATCCAACAGGAAATTGGTATTTTTTGCTGTGGGGCTCAGGTTGTTGAGATGGGACAGTAGGGTGTGATTTGATTAATGGCTCCATCGGATGTCCCCCTTTTGATGATGGCGTCTTACTTTCTGAAATATCGATGGATTTATAATTGAGTGTCTGATCGCAGCTAAAAGTCACCTTTTCTGTAAAGGCTGTCTTCGAAATCTAATTGAAATCAGCTCTGGAAATGCATCACAATTCCCCTTTTGTATGTTTCATGATAGCAGGTTGATTATTACTCTATTAATTATCATTCAAAATACATCCAGGGCAAATGCACATTGTGATGATTATCACACATGTTTAATGCACCGCATAACAATGGTCAAACATGTCCGCTGGATGCATTTAATTTCATCCCATTGTTGTCCAAAGAAATGATCTGATTGGGCAACTTCTCCAGGGTATCACCTCACCCAAGGTTTGCTATTATCTTTGCATAAATGCACACCTTGTCATTATTTATTGCTTAATTAGTGCGCTGCTTAATTAAATCGACATTAATCAAGGAGACAGAGGTGGCGCTTGGGGAACATTTTACACATGTTAGGGATACTGTACTTTATTATCCAAGGAAACATAAATCAAGCGTCCCTCACAGGAATGAAGTGATAACAGTTGGATGTTAGTGGGGGGAAGCGAGATTTCCAGGTCTCACCGCAGTGTAATAGAGGTTTGTCATGTGTAAAGGGGCAACAAAAGACGTTATCACCTCATTTCTACCCAGCAACACAAATACAATGAAGTATTGTGCTGCTGAAAAGGCCAAAGGACAGAGAGGAAGAGGTGATATTACAATCAGAACAGGTTTATAGCCGAGTAGGTTTACACATACGAGGAATTTCCCTTGAAGATAAATTGTAATAAAAACAACCAAGACTATAAAACTATTATAAAAAACTATAGGAAACACAATATAAATATACCATAAAAACTACGTTCCTAACAATTAAATTAATATGTGCAATCTGTCCTTCGTAATCATCCCGAGAGATTTGTCGTCATTCTTTGACATGTGATCTGAAACCACACGACTCAAAGTTTGCCCACATTTGTTTAAAACTGAAATACTATTTTCTTTTAAATTGACAAGCATGTTCAAACACATGAATCATTTTAATTTGCCACAAGGATCAAAAAATGTCTCATGTCAATGGCGAAAAATAAAATAAAACCCCCATCTGCGAAAAGACATTTGAAGCTGAAAATGGTATTTGCTCCCCCGCTGCATGTGTGGAAGTGGCTCCTCTCCCCTTCACTCTCTCAATCTTAATGGAGAGGAGACAAGGAGTGCTCCCCTGTGGAGAGGGGAGAGAGAGGCAT
>NW_011341689.1:0-3582 GCF_000735185.1 Notothenia coriiceps
AAACTCAGTTAATGGGGCTCATTCACTGGCGCTTCCACAAACAACAACCAACATAATTATTACATTCAAATGAAGTACATTATTCAAGTTTACATTAACTTTGGATAATAACACGGGAGAAATTAGCGGAAGCCTCTCTCTCTCTCTCTCTCTCTCTCTCTCTCTCTGTGTGTCTCCCTCTCCTGACAGCCTGTCAGTATCGTCTCATGCAGCTCACTGATCCAGTAATGAATGACCCGACAGTGAAGAATAAACATATGTATAACTAGTTTAGCTAGTTCCAGAGATAGATAAAATAGCTAAGTGTGTTCGGTCTAACTCTTAGTGTGTGTTTTGCTCACCGGTCCGTCACAGCGGGCGGAGCTGCAGGATTTCTGCTTCACGTTGCATACCGCTATTTTACTGTCTTTTTCGGACACCTTAAAATACTGCCAGACCGGTGAAGCCATTTTGGCGAGCTTGTTTTGCCGCGCACAGAGAAAAGTGTCATGTATTTTTACGTCATGCGATCGGCTCTCCCGATCGGCCTTTATAGAGAGCACAAATCAATCGGCAGAGAGTGAATATCGGCCGATATCGATCGGCGGCCGATCGGAGCATCCCTCATTGTGACCTTAGAGGATATCACCAAAACAATGAGATTATTATGAGGACTTTGAGCAGGTGTAAGGGTTACAAAGCAGGGCAATTCAAAGTCAGTCAAAGTCAACTTTATTGTCAATCTTTCAGTTTGTGTGTACAGACAGAGAGAGATAGAAATACCGTTTCCCGAAATCCCGAATATAAAAATGCAAATACGTATAAAATATGTATATCCTATATCCTTCTCCGTAGGGAGTATACAGGAGCAGGTATGGAAAATGTGTCACATGGCCTGATGCAGCTGAGGTTTCAGACTGACCTGCGAAGCCGGGGCTATTTTGAGTCCGGCAGCTACTCCGTTGTGGAAGCTGGGCCAGCTGGTCATGTTGGGAGGAACATCAATGTTCCCGCTGTTCAGATCCACCATGGTGTTCCTAGGAGGGGCTCGGCCTGGGGTAGAAAATTAGAAATATACAGTACAATCTCGAAAATAAACTAAAAACCGACATGATTAAAACTTCTAGGTACTTCATGACAAGCAAAAACACTCTTACATATTCCTATTTAGCTATCAATGAGCTGATATAACCTGAAATGCTTATTTTCACAGTCTTCCTGTTAATGTGCATAGTAAATGATTATCACATTACCCGTGAGGTTGAGTTTTGGGACAGGTAAAGGTTCGGTCAGTACAGGGTGATAAGAGAAGAGGGTGAAGAGGCCTCGGCCAACAGGAAGAGCCATGGTCCTCTGACACAACTGCAGGAGTCTGGGGGAAGATACAAAGACGTGGACAAAAAGAGAGTCAGATAATATACAGTATATAATCGACAGGAGGCATATTTGACCCTTTCTCTATATAAAGCCTCCAGAGAAGGAGAGGACAGCACTTATACATGGAATAAAGTCAAGTCAGTGGAGGAATATATTTAAGAAAGACAGACTGACAACAGGGTGACCAAAATATCAAGGAACAGAAAGAGAGAAAAAGGGGACAGGAAAATATTTTATATATGTCCTTGGAAATTACTGTGTTGCTGTCTTTGAACATCTACAGTTTGTTCCAAGACCACATGCTTTAAAAGGTCCCCTATTATACTTTTTTTCATCAATATATTATAGGTCTCAGATATATACAAAACATGTCTCTGATTGGCTGAAACACCAAACAGATCATTGCAGCATCCCATAATCCCCTCTGTTTCAGCCCTGTTTCCAAAGTGCTGATTCTCTGTCTGTTACTTTAGATGAAAATAAGGAGCCCCTCCCCACGCCCCTCTGAGAGATATTTGGTTAGAAAGAACACAATGGTGCTCTAGGAGGAGATTCAGGTGATAAGGTGTGGTGGTGGGGGGGGGGGCGTGTTACCTTGGTTGGTGATTGGCTAATGGTTACACAAGACAAAAAATCGTTATGACATCATAAAGTGGCCAAAATTTGATCAGCTCATTTTCAGTCAGGTTTTTATAGAAATGGATCAGGACAAAAAGAGAGAGAATATTTGTTCCTGAAACTTTCAGAATCTCTTTACACAGAGGGGACACATGGTGATGTATACAAGACAGGAAAAAGTGGACTTTTCATAATAGGTGACCTTCAAGGACACACACACAGACATAATACTCACTTGTTCTCTTTCTCCTCTATGTACTCGTGATCAGAGACCTCTGGTAGCTGAACGACACTGACTCGGACCGGCCTGGAGCTCTGCAGCAGCCTCCTCACCTCCTGGACCCTCAGATCCTGACTCCAGATCAGCCCTGTGACCTGCAGGGGAGAACATACCAAATCAGACTCTCATGTTTGTTGTACCACCTTAAGATCAACAATAAACCTGATTCAGATAATGGCTAGAATGAAGACAGACCAACGATGCAAGAGATTAATATGAACTGTGTGTGTGTTTACCTCTTGAATAATGTCCGACATCCCGTCTTCCTCCTCGTCTACTTCTGTGGTCGCAGGAGGCTCCAAGGAGAGACCTGAGCCAACCGACTGCAAATACACACAATACGATTAATATATATTTACAAAAGGGCTGTCATAATATTAGACTTTCCCTACAAAATATATGGTAGACAAAATAATTAACTTTAACAATATTATCGCAAATAAATACCACTCGAAATACAAGTATAGGGAGATAGAAATTAGGGTCTGTGACCATAACGTCTGAACCTATGGATTAAGACACAATGAATATTTTACCCAATGTGCAATATTAACATGATATCAATATTTTGTTTTTTAAATATCACAGTGACCTTCAATACTGGGATATCACGAACATCCTAATAAAAATAAAGCAACAATGGAAGCTAGTAAAATATGTACGGACTGATTTTTCATCTCAACAACCTTACTGATTTAAAGATGTACTGTTAATTAATTTATAGGAAAGAAGATATTATTTCTGAATCCTCTGTTGTCTGACAAATGTCGTTTTTAGGCAATCAGACTTCCTTTAGCGATGTTAAAACAAAAAAGTTTTAGACGTAGTAATGCTGTAACATATTTCAGCCACTAGGGGGGGGGCCCCCCCTTTTTTTCACCCAACTCATTAGACTATTCTTCTGCTGGCGTTTCATTATTGTTTTCTGTCAAATTCAATACTGTAGTTCAAAACCGCGGTACCCGCTCACCATCTGTGAGCTATTTTTAGAATGCGCACGCTACGTTCGTTGTCGCGTTTGCGCGCGTCCACCTGGGCAGGCTGTGTGTGTCCTTCTCCCGTGACGATAACGGCTTGAGGTTAAAATATAATAATAAACAAATTTGAAACTGGGGGGGACACACAAACGGGCAGACAGCAGATCTCGGGGCAATAATGCAGATTTGTTTGACTTTTTATACACTTTGTTGTTCTCCTCCTGTCCTCCACTCTTATCTCTGATTGTGAGTGTGTGCATTTGTGTGTGTGTGTGTGTGTGTGTGTGTGTGTGTGTGTGTGTGTGTGTGTGTGTGTGTGTGTGTGTGTGTGTGTGTGTGTGTGTGTGTGTG
>NW_011341690.1:0-9289 GCF_000735185.1 Notothenia coriiceps
TCCTCCTATTAATATCTAATAATACAAATAATAAAATTCAATAACGTTCTTCAAGCACCAGGTGTCCCTTCCTATCAACTGTGCACCGTTATGGTGTAAATACAGCCTATCTACCAATTGGATCAAATATGAAAGTCAGCCGAATTAGTTTGATACTGCAAGGAGACGTATTGTGTGAAAATATATGTAAGATGTTGTTTAATTGCTGATATATTTATGATCCACGTCACATTTTCAGTTTTGGCAGCAGTTCTTCCTGTTTGTCTAGAATTCTAATAAATCATTATTATATTAATATTGACAATAACAACCGACTGTCGGGGTAGCATTTGCTTGGCATTTCCGGTTATTTCTCCACTGGTTAACATGGGTTAACAATACTGTGTAACTGTCACGTTTGAAGGGACGAAATAGTGACATCTTCACGTCTCCCAGCATGGTAAATCGTCACATGTTCACGTCTTGCCGTGATACCGGGTTGCCTAAATTAGATAGCTAGCTAGCTACGACTGATCAAATCTGAAGACATTTGCAGATTCAAACTGGCCATATTTTAAATGTGTCTCGTTTTATAAAAATGTGTCTGTGCAACTCTTTAAATGTTTCATGAAAAAGGGTAAGATGACCAATACTGTTGCCTTTACTGTATAGGCTAGTGCTACTTCTACTCAGAAGCTAGTATTGTAGGGCCTTGGCTACTTCTTACTCCACTGCAATTATTTTATGACTTTAGTGACTAGTTTCTTTTACGATTCAGATTATGAATCAACAATACATTATAATATATTAGTTTTTAAAGGACTTTTATTATTAAGACTTTATTGTTCCCTTGCTGAAATTCGTAAAGCCCAACATTTAAGAGCTGCAAGATTAAGTTGTGCCTGTTAATGTATCAATAAATATAATTAAATTCTAAAGAGTAAAAGTCAGCCATTTAGCATAGAGAGCTCTTTCGGTCCTTTTTTTTGCTTTGTATAATTGAATGCATTTTCTGAGTATTTTTACCACCACTGACTGTGTTTGTATTGTTTCTGTGTTCGGTTTGGATCCTGCATTCTAACAAATACATCGGATTAAATATTTTGTTTCTACATTGATTTGCGCTTTTGAAATTGATTCATATAGCGAGAAACATTTGCTCTGTGTTGACATTTAATTAAGTAATTATATAAATATCAGCAAGTCTGAAAGAACTATTGATACAGAAATAAAATAAAAGAGCCTACCCAAAGCTGACCAATGAGTTTTGAAAGAATGAATGACCATTTTGGAAAGACAAGCATGCCACACATTTGCCTCTGGTAAGGTTGAGAAAAACATTAAATAAAACTTTAGATCAAATCAAAGGCATTCTTTACCGATGTGTTAGCTGGGTCTGTGTGTTCTTACAGTATGGCTGCATACATGTATGATTCAAGCTTTTTTAAATTCACAGCAATGTAGAAGTTGTTTGTGATCATTTATTTATAGCAAACTAATCAAAGTGCGCTTTTCAGGCAGTGAGCAGTCTCGACACACCAGCATCCCAATACCCCATGTAGAGCCGGAGGGCATGGAGGAACATGCTGTTTGACATGAGTTGAGACTAGGATATTTATTAGGTATTTTACAAAGTTTGGAAGAAAATAAAGTCCGGCCTATTTGAAACAATTTGTTTTTCTATACCATCCAGGATGCCTGAAGTTCACAATGCTGACTGACAGGATAAGAGTGGGGAGGAGTGTAGGGTGAGAGGAAAACTGCCACAGGTCAAATGGAAATAACCGTCAGCTGTTGTAAATAAACCAAAAAAAAAGTAAATTCACAATTTCAACAACTGTTAATGTGCATACATGTAGCATTAGTACTTTTCTAGAAAGGTTGCTTAATTTTTTTTTCTGTTTTAACAGTTCAAGAGCTAGGTAAATGACTACTAAATAAATAAAGAAAATACACTATAAAATCCCCAAAATACTACTAAAATGTGAAGATAAGATACTATACACTTTAGACAAGTGTGCAAGTTTATTTTTAATAAAGCAATTTTTAAGCTAAACATCCATAGATTTGATCAATATGAGTGAGGAAAAAATACAGCTTAAGGCTTAATTTATTTGTTTCTTAATTTAGAGAACAGAGCCTTTTGTTGTTTTGTCCAGAAGTTCAAAATTATCTTTGTTCCAGAACTTCCAGTTAAGATCAACTAACCAGTCATGTATGAAAGAAATTGCACTTTTGATATAAGCTATGATATGCTATGATGATAAATAAATATGCCCAACTGTGTCTATATGCAGGTCCATTTCCAGGGTATAGTTCAGTTAGCACCTACGGGATTTGACCACATGTGTTTAAAGATTGATGTTGTCCTTTTTGTGCACCACAATCATGCTATGTATTAGTTTTCTTTGAAAGATAACCAATTACTGTCGGCAGTGACAGTTTGACGCTAAGGGAATCATTATTCCTTTGACGAAGCAAAGGAACAGATAGAAAGCATCAGATCACAACATCAAACAATTCTTTACCTCGGCCATTAAGATTGGTAACAATAATTCATACCTGTACTGCATTACTTTTCCCTTTCATCAATCACACATTACATTACACTTGTTAGACGCTTTTATCCAAAGCGACTTACATACATTCAGTACTGTGGGCAATCCCCACAGGAGCAATTTGGGGTGAAGTGTCTTGCCCAGGGACACAACGACATGCTGACTGCAGAGGTAAGAAGACAGAACAGAGAGAAATGCTGGTTGGCAATAATTACTTCTTACTGATGTTTGGTCCTTTAAATGAAGGAGAGGGGGAAAAAGGACTTCAGGACTGGCCCTGCAAGGCCCTACTCGTCATGGCCGTCAATTTGTTAGAAGAAGCGGTGGGGATAATTTTACCTGATTTAACATCAGTAGAGCAGAAGGCAAAATATATCCCTCCCCTGGGTAATGAACCTCCAGCACCTGCATGAAAAAACAATACCTCTGGACCACCAATGAGTTTTTCAAACAATGAAGCCCAACTAAAGGTTTTGCTGTGTTGCGATTTGGAGGGAATTTGTAGCTTTATGCACACAACGAGCACACAGGTAAGGAGGACAGAACATGACATGAGTAGAAAATAAACAAATAAAGGAATACAAAATACAATAATAAATAAATGTGAAAAAAAATCTGAAATAAGTCATGTGGAAATAAATACAGGAATAAATAAATACACCAAAAATGATGTTGGTATTAAAGGTTTTGCTACCACCTAAAACTCAGTAGAAGGAGTGTAAGGGAAGGGGTTTTTAGGTTTGACATCTTTGAAGCTCTCACTATAGCACTGAGATCCAAGCAGCACAATAAACACTAGGATAAATCAACATGATACAATAACTGCATGGCTGGGATTGAACTCACCACCTTTTGAATCAAAGACAACAGCTCTTCCTCTCAGCCGAAATTTGGGCTGTTGTTCAGAAATGATAAAGTCATAGCTGGAATGTCCCAGTCGAGAAAACCGTTTTGTTGTAAGAATGGAGTTTTTTTTAAACATGCAAAAACAACTGAAGTCTGGCAAAGTTAGAAAGATACCGATTTCAATGTTGTTTTGTAAATGGGGACAAAGATTTCAGTTTTTTTCTTTGGGTGTCTCCAGCGCAAATGACGCCTATGGTACTCGTTGAATAATATCTGCTCTGTGATGGAACAGAAGACAAAACTGAAAGGGTTTATGGCTGAGTGACTTCTGTGGCCTCAGAGATTAATCCTGCCATAGATTGCCTAGAATGACAAGATGAGGATAGCATTGGGTTCACTATCCTTGAAGGGACAAGCACTGGCAGAGCCGGTGTTGAAATCAGGATTTCTTTGTTCTGTCAGCCCCATAGCAAAGACAGTTTCTTGAATTATGTTAAAAATGTTATTCTAATTTATTTTACTTTCCCTCAACAAAGCCATCTTTGGTTACGAACAGGGTTTATATCCCATGAGTTTTAGCAATATACTTGATGTTTATTTATTTTTTACGTTTGTATTTTGTCATAAAAGTAGTAGTACACATTAACGGTTTTAGCTCATTCATTTACAGTTCAATAAGGAAAAGCTATAGGAGGCCAGTTGTGGATTATTATGGAAAGGACTCCCCCTGGTGGATCGTCAACAGTCATGTATATGAACTGCAAACACCCTTTTAAAACGATATACAGTTTATGGTAAAATCTTGAGTTCCACAGATTAAGCAAAAAGAGCACTTTATGGCATTTTATAAGAATACAAAAAAAGATTTTAGCATTATTTTGTGGCTAAAATGATCAAAAGATTAATGATATGATATTGTTTTTGTTGTGAGCTGCAGACATTTTTTTTTAAAACACACCGCACATTATTTATACATAAATGAAGTCTTTCCAAAAATAAAAGTTTAATGACAAGAAGAGGAATCAATATCAACACCATTACAATATTTATTTGGATAACAATGATGTTCCAAGTTGATAAACTAGATAAAATAACACACTTTAAACGATGCTGTGTACTAATCTATAATTTGTATCAATTTTGAATCTGTGTAGCACAAAATGGTATTATGACACCTCCTTGATCATGTTTTTTAATTCAGAGCTTCTCACAAAGCTTTTTGTTTGTCATAAAGGTAAATTGGTCAAAAAATGCTTTGATAATGCTGACACACAGTGCTTTTAAATTCCTTTAATCAGTACAAATTTACAAAGTCATTTAGGGCCTCCACCGTGTCCTTGATAGAGCCCTTGCTTGAGTAAATTGGGGCAGATTTAATGAGTTTATATTTGTGTAATAATTAGTCCTATTTTAAGTCGTTATGTTAATGTTTAACAGGGATCTAAAAAAAACATATCTGTCTTTTTGTATAATGCTGTAGTCGTGAGTCTCGTGACTGATACACCAAGTCAATGGGGACATCTAGCGTCCATTACATGTGCTGCTCATAGGACGTAGAGTAATAGGACTTCTATTATTCTTTATTCTATGTCAAGATTGGTGCATTGTATCCTAACATAAAGTTGTAATACTGTTTATTGTAAAATACAAAGAATAAATAAACATTTAAATTAACGCTGTCACTGAGAAATCGTTTTTTTACTGAGGAGAAATGATAACCGGACACAGCCCACTATGCTCCGGTCACATGCTTCTCAAGCTGGATCACCTGACATCATCCAGCTTCTCCTTTTGATGCTGTGTCTCCTCCATCGACTCATAGTGATTCTTCAAACAGTATTATTTCGTTCGCTTAACTTTTCTGGCTTCAAATTGTATATTTGAGCCGAGGATATCTCTCTGATCCTGCAGGTTGAAGCACCGGGTAGATGCTGCTAGAGTGCATGATGAACGGACACGCTATTCTGTATACGGGGGTCACTGTGGCCTTCTGGAGCACCATACTAATCGTCGGTAAGATTATATGTTTTCCTTCAAGAAATTGTCAGAATATTGGACTCAATGAATTAAATATTCTGTTTCCTAATCAAATGCAACAATATCAGCCATATCAGCATGTCTTTATTCACGGCAAAGCCCGTTTTGATCGTGTTTGACAGCTATAAAATGGGACCTGTCTAAACCATGGGACAAGAGTGTTTGCGGCTGTTTCCATTTTGTTTGCTAGCTTCTCTTGAGAGCGAAAATTGTTAATGTTGGGGAACAATAATATTCATACATGCTGGTAATAATACCCCGAAGACGGTAAAAAAGACCTTGTTGCTGAGTGTTTTGACATATATTATAGCTATTATTTAACACAAGACACCGGATCGTGCATCCTAGTTAGCCGTTAGCATGTATTTAAAGCTAATGACAGGTAGCTCATAGCTAGCGTTAAGGTATGCAGCAGAAATGTCACACGTTTACACATTGGAAAACATTGTTTACTATGTATGTTGACTAGATGAAGACTTTTGCTAGTGGGAGTTTTAATGAAATCCCGGGTTGTTGTTCTTTTAATGGTTTATGTTGGTACATTTGGCTAAGCTAACGTTAGCTGGCTAGCTGTTCCTCTAACAGCTGACTGAACAGGAACTGCAGCAATGTTCACGTGAGAGTGAGCTATCACACTAAAGCAACAACTTCTATCCATTTCTTTAGCACATACATGTGACATTTACACGTTGTTCAGGAATACAACGTCTATTAAAGCAGTAACATACTGTAAATGTCTCTCCTTAAGGGCTGAACTCTACACTTAAAGCCAAACATACTTATAAATATGCATCTGAATGACCCTTTTAACACTTTCTCATCTAATTTAATACATTTATTTTTTCCATAGGTACCTGCTATACCATATTTGACCTTGGATTCCGCTTTGATGTGGCATGGTAAGCAATATTGGATTCAAGCATTATAATCACTAGACATTTCTGAACAAGGATCAAATACACTTAGTCATTTTTTTTAGTTGCATGAGCCTATCCTGAAAAGTAGAAACGGAAAGTGTTATGGTAACATAACTTCCTGGACTTTTGCTTAAGTGCAATAATACTATGATAGTTCCTCATAACAAATACCAGTTTATGGCTGTTTAACATAGCACATTACTGTTGCAATTCATTGTATCTTGTCTTTGTGAGGTTGGCACTTTCCTTCACGTGACGTAAAATGTAGTTGTTTTAATTATATGCAAGTATAAAATTCAGATCAGAATGAATTGTCCTCAAACCAAGCATTAGTATTTTTCTGCTTTACAATTTAGCTTATAAAGTATTGTCTTCATCATCTGTACGTCTCTACTTCAGGTTCCTCACAGAGACTTCTCCTTTCATGTGGGCCAATCTGGGCATTGGCTTGGCCATCTCTCTGTCTGTGGTGGGAGCAGCCTGGTGAGTAGCTAACACAACAAACTCTAAAGTTTAAATAGTTATTTCTTAAGTTAGCCAGAGGTGGTGGTGTTTTAAGGCCTAGAATGCTCTGGCCTATTATAACATAGTTTCCTCTTTCTTGAAACACTCAAGTATCATCATGTGGAAATGTGGAACTGGAAAATCTTAGATTTTGCAACATAGGAACACTTTTGAGAATCTTTCGGATGGAGATTGGAGCTTTTTTAGTCTCTCAGGTTGGTGTTGAGCTTGATAATTAGCTATAATATCAGGTATAACAAAACACATGTGATGTTCCTTTTTACATTGACTTCAAGGGTGGTGTGATAAATAAAAAAGACTTTAAAGAACTACCACTGAAGCTTGACTGGTCCATAGCCTCACACCACCTTACATCTTCTATTAAAAGTGGCTCTTGAACGCACAACTGAGGGCTGAGGTGCATGTACACTTAAATGTAAGATTCCTTTCCTCGAATAAACATCGCAGAGTAACAAAATAGCCATTGTTTTACAAATTAACGATTATAATATATATATTGTTTTACTCCAATGTGATAGTGACATTGTTGGCTTTGCTTTGCATTGCTGCTTTCAAAACCTTATTCCTCTGCTTGTGGATGGAAATAAATCATGGGAGAAAAGTGTGGAGAAGCTGCCACTAAATGGGGGAAATCATTGATTCACCAGCATGAGCAGCCATTCAGAGAGCTCTCCAAAGGACTTCCTCTTATGCAGAACTGGCTGTACAGCTGCAGATAAGGGCACATTCAAGCCAATGTTGTGGGACCAGTAGAGCTAACATTTTCCTCAGTCTGACTTTTATACATTATTTTTTCGGATCTGCCAATTGTTGTCATTTTCACACTGGTCATGTTGTATGTGTGATTATTATCTGATTATCGTGTTTGTTTTCAAGGGGGATCTACATCACCGGCTCAAGCATCATTGGTGGTGGTGTCAAGGCTCCACGAATTAAAACCAAGAATTTGGTCAGGTAGGTTCATTCAAGAACAAAAAACACTCCTTCCAGCCTTCTTTGCTTTTTGATACCTAATGGATAAGCAGCGTAAAATGACCCATTGCATTCTGAATCAAGAGCTTAAATATACAGTCTGATGTTTTTATATCTGTAACTTCTCAAATTAGAAGTGCAGCTTTGAGCAAGTGTAGGGGAGCTACATAATTGCACTGTGCTAATATCACTTTAAGTAACACCAACATCAGGAAAACTTTTATTGGCCATCGCAAAACTATGACGAGCATCGATAAGTGACTTTCAGGCTAGCGGCTAGCCAGTAAATTATGTCATTTTATGGTTACTTGCGAGAACCATTTGCAATCTAAAAAAATGAATTATTTCTCACTCTTTGTTTATTTTTGTATTTCTCCCTCTAGCATCATCTTCTGTGAAGCTGTAGCAATCTATGGGATCATCATGGCAATTGTAATCAGCAACATGGCGGAGGTAAGCATTACATGTTTTTCTTGTTCCTGATGAAGAACAATGTGAATGTATCTATTTTGCCTCTAGAGGGTATTTGAGACAGGAGCCTGTACATGAAATATTTATACATATGGGACATTAAGAAGTTTAAAATCATTTCAACAACAGTGAGAGGATGTTTTCTCTATGGCTCTAAAAAAGAATCTCTTTCATCTTTTAGAGCTTCAGCGGAACAACTCCTGAGACCATTGGGGCAAGGAACTACCAGGCTGGTAAGAAAACAGAACTAAAGCTACTGAAAGCAACACATAAATGAAAAATCCTCTCAAAACATGTTGGGTTTTGGGCGAATCTTTAAAATTCCTATAGACCCCAAATGCATTTTCACTCATAAAATATTAGGCTTAAAAATACGATAGTACTACTTTTTTAATAAAAATTGCCCTTCCAGACATTTGAAGACATCAGAACAAGTTTCTTTTAAATTAAATTAAATCTATTTCTCCAAACCTGAAAGGGATGTCATTGAGAGAAGTATATATGTTAATTATGAACAACTTTTTTTTTTTTAATGAAGAATAAGAAACTATGCTATGAAATATTGTGGGATTTATTTATAGTTGTGTGTTTGTTGTATACACTTACATTTATATTAATGCTGTCAAAATTATCGCGTTAACGGCGGTATTTAATTTTTTGAATTAATTTCGTTAAAATATTTAACGCATTTAACGCATGTGCAGAATGGCCCGCCCCATACATCCCACCAGTGGCAGCGCTGGGGTAGGCTACAGCGATACCAAGAAATGGCTTAGCCCCACCTTGAAAAATGATGTTAAAGTAAGCAAAATAAAGTCCGCCAACTCGCGCCGAGTAAATTGCACAGACAGCAGTTAGTAAGATTGATTTCAGTAGCCACTGGAAATACCGAAGACTAGAAACGGTTTTGAAAACTTTTGTCACGTAGTGATCGTCTTCTCAATAGAACATCTTTGATAATGTCTTCTGGCCAATCAGAATCAA
>NW_011341690.1:9324-27756 GCF_000735185.1 Notothenia coriiceps
GATATAACATTACGTGTTGATAGAAATCAACACGTAATGAAATAAGACCCCACGGTTTGATGATTGATAGGTGTGTGGGCTGTCTTTCATTTTGACACACAGAACAATGTTATAATAAACATACTGTATGTTAAATGGATATATCCGCCTTCTTTCATTTATCTTTCCATTCCCACAACAATATACATAAAGAATCATGATTAATTAATTTTTGAGCTGTGATTAATCTGATTAAAAATTGTAATCGTTTGACAGCCCTCATTTATATAAACCCAAGGATGACATAAATGTGTTTGAATGTATGTGTGTAGACTACTGGAAGAATAGCCAATGCTAGTGCTTATGGAGAACATTGTTAAGAAATTGAGGAAAGAGATGTACACACTCAGGAGTGTGTACGTCTCTTGTTGGTTTTTGTATTTTTGATTGACCTTAAAAAAAAGTAGTAGCTCAACTCATCTCATTGTACCTGTATAATGACAATAAACGATTCTATTCTATCTATAAAGTACTTATTCTTTCTTTCTCACAAAGGTTTCTGACTCATTCGATTTGCGTCCCACCAGGTTACTCTATGTTCGGAGCCGGTCTGACTGTGGGCTTCTCCAACCTCTTCTGTGGCATCTGTGTTGGCATCGTGGGCAGCGGAGCAGCGCTGGCTGACGCCCAGAACGGCAGCCTCTTTGTGAAGATCCTCATTGTGGAAATCTTTGGCAGTGCAATTGGCCTGTTTGGTGTCATTGTAGCCATTCTGCAGGTGAATGAGCCAGACGGCTGCTTCTTTTTACCACGCCTTAATTATCTGTCTCCTTCTCCTTAGCAGAGGAAGCTATCCACGGCTTTTGTTTGCAGCTATAGGCTTTTGTTATTGACCATTGCTGCAGAGTTCTGAGAAGTGTCATTGCAAAGTCTAACTGGATCTAAAAATATGTGGATGTTTCTTTATTTCAAATTGTAACAACTGTTTTATTTTTTCTCCCTCAGACATCGAAAGTAAAGATGGGTGACTAGAGGATGCACTCCCACGCTGAGAAGATGAAATGACACTGCTGGAAAATAAGATGGATTATTGTGTAAATACATCGTAAATTATTTAAATGTCTCTATTTTGCCTGGTATTGTTTTTAACCATCATTTATGCAAGAGTGGTACGTCCACAACCGACTGTCTCGTCTTGAGAGAAACATCAATGTTGAATAGGAAAAGTGAAGGAGAAAATCTCGAGATGCCAGTGTACATTTTTCTGTGCACTTCTTGATGTAAATGAGTCCCTGTATCCCTCCTTCAGTTCAGCTTGATGAGTAGATCTTACATCCACTAACATCAGCCTGTCTGTAGACCTGACCGCTGTAAATACAACTTGCAGCCTTATTATATTGAAGTTGGGGCATTTTCCTGACATCCTTTATCTCGGACCACTCTTAGATGAATAATGAGTTAAAAATGACACCAGCGTATTTGAAAATATGTGTGTGTGTGCGTGTGTGTATGCTGGACATGTGATCTTTCATTTTTTCCTGTGAAGCATGAGGGTGTTTACCATTGTGTGTATATTACTGTAGCCTGGTTTGTCCTTTTTGTTCTGTTTTTCTAACTGTTCTTTGGTAATAATAAGCAAGTGGTCCTTAATCTACACAGTGGCCCAAATACAGTATTTGTCAGGTCTCGCTGTAGAAGTGACAGAATCGGAAGTTTTGAATTGGAGTTCTGATCTGAATTCTTTAGTATGGTCACTGAAGAATGCTCCAAGAGAGGCTTAATATAGTAAGATGACAGCCAAGCCGCCGCCCTGCTCTAAATATGTCATCCTGTCAGTCAGTTCCCCAAAATGTTTTGGAGCTTAGATGTCTTCATTTGGATCCATGAGTCTCCTGAACATATCTGGGTGCTATAACTTCCTTGTTCCCCAGAGTGTGCTAGTTTTGATAAGGTTCCTTTTTCTGTCATTTTTAAAAGGATGAATTAGAAATAAACTTTACTTAGGGGAAGGTAACTAAACAAAAATTGCCATCTGAGTCTCATGTCCCGATTCAACTTCTATTATCTTAGCCAGCAAAGAGGAATTCATTTTAGAGAGGACCACCAGTTTACTCGAGTTCTTCAGAGGACATGTTTTGTACAGAAAGCTTCTCTGACTTTGATTTTCTCAGGAGGTCTGGCACCCAAAGCTATGGAGGCAAAATAAACTTTACATCTACAGATTTGTAGGTATACTTATTTCACACAGAAATTGCATTCTACAAACCTTCACACTTGTTTATTTGTATTGAAAGGTCTTGTTTTGTCTTTTCTTAAAATGTCTGTTCTAGTCCGTGTTCCCAAATCATACATTCCTTATTAAAGTGGCTTAATTTGTGCAAAGCTGAGTCTTGCTTGGGAGTACAATGCAATTTGAATTACCAAATAAGAACCATGCTGCATCACAACTAAGCCATCAATACATCTGTCACTGAAGTTCTCATGTACATCACGCAAGCTGTGCAGTGTTAAGCTGTTTCCCATTGACTTGTAAAAAAGGGTTCTCGTTAGGTAACACTTCATTTTCTTGATGCATCATTCCATTCAGATAGATGACAGACTGTGGATTATTGGAAATGGTCTCAAATCTTTCCTGTAATTATCCCCCTCTGAATCCCAACGTTGGGAAACTGGATTGTCTCATATCTTGGCCTGCCCTCCCAAAGGCGTCAAAGCAGAAGGATTGTCTTTGCCCTGATGATGGATTTGAGATGTTAGTATAGCATTCCTTTGGTGAACCAGGCCCTGTACCAACCCCCAGGCTTTCAGTGAGTGTAGTTGGTACCGTGTGTGCATTATGTTGATGTGATGGTGAGCAGAAAATAAAGTCATTGTTTTTGACATTGTGTATGATAACAAAAGAACAGATCTTCCTTCTGGCTTCATAAATGTCACTGAGAAAATAAAATGGTCCAATCAAGATGTTTTGTTTCTAATTTGTGATCAGTCCTATAGCTACTGTATAACCAAGTGTCCAGTATTCATAAACAGTGCTGTGTACTGTACTCCTTTAAAATGTGAGCTGTAATGTTTGCATGCCTCCACTAGATGGAGCAGAGTACCAAAACATCTGTCCTGATTAATCTGCTGCTGTGCACTGAAACTCAATTTAGAAAACAATTTAGCTCACATCCCCTGTTATTATTCAACATAATATTAATTTGTTGATTTGCTTTTAACCTCGATTAAACTGTGAAATTGAATCAAGCAGACTAGCATCAGTATATCATTACTCATTCTCAAAATGATTGTTATGCCTATCTTATCACAGCAATAAAGTGACTATTTGTGAATATGTTTTGAGATGCCAGTTGTTTCAGAACCACTTCAAGGGTGACTAATGGCGTGTCTAAGTGAAGGCAGATCAGAAATGAACTTGATTAACTAAATGGGAAGCAAATCCAAATGTCATAGACATCTTTTCAATTATGGTTTTACACAAAAGACAAACTAAACATATAAGGTTGAATTATTTTGCGTAATATTTTTATTTTGCATTATGACTTACTCTACTATAACATCTGGATAATATCCTTTAAAACACGGATAAAAGTCCATTGTGGGCTAAACAAAACCCTTAAATTGCATATTTAAAAATGTTAACTATCTAACATCCGGTATGAAATGCAATAAAAAATGTGTATTTTTAAAGAAATTAGATATATGTTCTTATTATTTATTTCGTGTGGATTTCAGAGTAAAAATAGGTTGTCAAAAAATGACCTGGTTCCTTTCCATCAGACAAGCAGAAAGAAAAGCGAACGCATCTGGGCTTCCGTAGAAAGCAGGAGCGAGGGACCTGCTCACTGCCTCAGACTGAGAGCATCCTTTTTCTTTGCTTTCTTACCATCCTCACCAAAACACAGCGAGATGACGGAAAATCGTGAACATAGCATATCTCCACTACTCCCCGGTTTGCGGTAGAAATATCGTTACGGGTTAGCCGTTTATGGCTAACGTAAATTATGCTACACAACATGAGGCTGTCTTTTCTGATGAAGAACAGACATTATAGCCTGTCTGTGGAAACAAGAAGAATATAGTTCTCACTAGCATAGCGAGCTGGGTTGAGCCTCGAGCTTTCAGTGTTTTCTTTTTCTTTTTCACAAACACGCCTGACAACAAAATGCTCATTGACAGTTTTATTTTAATTTTTTCTCTTCGGCTGATGTGAATGAAATCAGTGGGCTCCAGTAAAGAAGATGCACAGATAAAAGTGTCCTCTTGACAACATTAAGGTAGGTACTATATGTGCTTTCTGGGATGCATTGTTTCTCTGGACATCGCATCCACGCTTTTCCTTTGTTTCCTTTTAACCTGCATGTATTTATCCTGCAATCTTATGTTTTTATTCAAGCTTTGAATATTATGGGAATATTCTCGCATGCGCTGCCCACTATCTCCTTTTGTTATCATTCACAGTTGATGAACTAGCAGCATCTTTCCACCCGCCATGCTAAGCTCCGCTGCTCCCTGCACTGCTCCTCTACTGTAAATGAGCCAGCGTACAGATGCTGGGGGGGAATATTCAGCCATGCAATATCGGTTTAATTCAGAGATTTAAAATCCAATTTCCCTTTTTCTCACCACATCTCTTTGAATTTGCTTGCACAGTTTCTCACCAAATTAAAAGAAAAATATTCGAAGTCTATGGACTACAGCATCTCTTGTCTTATTGTCTGGTCACAGCACACTATGAGCAAAGTGTGCACAGCCAACCTTACACTGGGGAAATGAGGGAGAAGTAAAAGAGGAGGAGGAGGAGGGGTCTTCTTCATCATGAAGCTTAACCTAACCAGGCGTTTACACAGAAGCTCTGTACCTAAACCATAATCCAATCTGACATCGCTCTCATTTATGACACATCATCTCTTTAGGGCCATACAGGGCTATAGGAGCAAGTGGACTGGAGCTACCCCTCTTTGTGATTTAACTTAGTTCTCCAGGGCAGGCTGGCCTCTGGTGTTTCATACAGTTTGCCTTTTGATGCTGTATTGTACAAAATGTTTCATCATGTTACATGTTTTATATTCTAAACTATTCATATTTTGGGCATCTCATTCAGCCTGGAGTTTCCCACTTGAACTAACAATCTCAATTCAAGGACCAACTTCTGGTTTCTCTTGAGCGAGCGCTGTTTTTTCTCAATTTCCAAGTTTCATCTGGTCTAAGTAAACATCTTCAGTATTGCAGATATCTCAGTGCAGTTAAGCTCATTCATGTGTGGGGATATTGCGGAAATATGTTTTGGCCATCTGCTGTGAAAACCTGTGGCTTGACTTGAGGCTTATCAGAGAGCAGAGGCAGGTGTGTTTGTTTATTATTTTGTGTTTCTGATTTTTTTTTCTTCTGTTGAATGAAATGAAATTGAAATTGGACTATCATTGACGATATTTGAGGGATCCATCCTTTTAACATGATTAATTTCATTTGAACGGAAAACCATTAAATGATGTGATTTTTGGGGCGGCAAAAACTCCCCCTTTAATCAACATTGTGCTTCCTGCTTTTCTGCAATGCATAAGGAAATATTGTTAGGAATTGGATAAGACTTCGATATTGCTCAGCCCCTGTTTAATATATTTGATATGACCTATTTTACTCTTATTAAGGGTGGTACTGTATATTATCAACCTTAGCTTTGTCAGTTAGTTCACTTAGCTATATCAGGCAGTACTCAGTGTAAATATTTAGTAGCATCTAATCGCTACTAGTATTAGCTTGTGGGGGGATCCTGTCTTTACTTGGAGATCAGGGGAACGCAGGGAAGGTGACTGTGGGATTATTTTATTTACAATTGGAACAAATAACCTTGGACAGCATTTACAAATTGTTTAGTTGTTTTCAGCCAAAAACGCAGCCTGTGGCATGTAGCTTGTGTGAATACTATGATTAGCACTGTAGATCAACTTGGATTCCTCGGGTTCATATTACATGTTAGACGCTTTTATCCGAAGCAACTTACATACTCAATACTGTGGACAATCCCCACAGGAGAAACATTTGGGGTGAAGTGTCTTGCCCAGGGACACAACGACATGCTGACTGCAGTGGGGTTTGAACCTGTGACCCCTGATCCCAACACCAAGGCTATATCCACTGCGCCACATGCCTCATATCTTTTCCTCACCTAGCTAGTCCTAATAGGAAGATATTTGTTGTCATGGGAACTAACCAGGTCAGCCCTGAGTAACTGAAGGTGTGTGTTTTGTTTTCAACTTTTTGTCAGTTTTTGTCTTCTTTAGACTCATGACCACCACCATATACTACTCTTTTGTATTCTGCTTAATAAGATGACTGTTTTCATTGTTAGAAATTCCTTGCATAGCTCCATTCAGCTTTAACCTAAAACAGGACTAATCCACCGAGCCCTCCCTGTGCCTCAGGAAAGCTTAAGGTGCCGATCATTAACAACAATGCCGATGGTTTTGAATCTAGCCACACACCATTTCATCTCTCTTTCAGCCTTGTTTTCTATTATGTCTCCCGTATCACAAATAATAAATTGCACAAAATGCGCACCATCCCCATAGGTGGGCTGTTCTGTTTTAAAATGCACTGCCATTTTGGAAAATGGTTGACAAGCTGTGATGGCAAGCTTCCAGGAAATGACTACACCTGGCCGAGTTATAATCCCTCATGTCAACTCCTGTAAATCTACAATTTGATGTATTTATGCTTTAGTTTTTTGTTATTATCGAGGCAAATAAAATAAAACCAGTTTATTAGTGAGTTTTAGAGGTTCCGGAAGACTGATTTTGTTGCTTTCTGAACATTTTATTTGTATTTAACCTTTTATTTAACCAGATAAAAAGCATTGATATACAATTTCAAAGCCAGGCTAGCTCTTTCCTCCTTGTACTAATACTATCTGTGTGCCAAGCTGAGCTAACCAGCCGCTGGCTCTAGCTTCATATTTAATGGACTGACATGAGAGATGTATTGATCTTCTCATTTACTTCTCTAAGAAAGTCAATATGTAAAACTATTCCTTCAAGGCATTGGAGTTGTCCTAAAGTAGACAAAGGCAATTCCTTTCCAGGCAAAGGAACAATTAGTAAAGCCTAATCAACGTCCTGTGATCACTGTTTGGTTCATATCAAATGTTAATAGAGTGTTAGTAGCTCAATAGTGAGAAAGTAAATTATTCTTCAGGCCAGTTAAATTCCTTATACTGTATTTTAAATGAGAAAGCAAACGAGCTATTCCCCTTCGTCTCACCATTTTAGGTTTATCTTCACATGATCCTTCATTCTACATTTCTATTTCACAGATATATACTTATCTTTCTGGCTTATAAAGAATAGCTACTGTACTCCTAGGGCTGCTCGATTTTGGCAAAATCATAATCTCGATTATTTGGGTTATGTTGTTTTCATAATCGTTGCAAGCCAAAATCGTAATTGTGATTAAAATACGATTAATTGAGCAGCCCTACCTACTCCTTTCCAAAAGCCCAGCTATTAACTAAATAGAGTTACAAAAACATAAGGTTCAAGGTTCTTTATTTGTCATACATTTATATTTATTTATAACATCCAAGGACTCCGGTAGATTAAACCGAGAGCCATTGAAAGCCTAATTGGACAGTAGCGGCCTTAAGCCTAATGTCCCACTGATTTTTTAAGCTAAAAAAAAGATCCTCATTTAAATAAACTGTCTTTAAAACTCCTAACCAAATCCTCATCTCGGCCCCTCTACCCACAATCCTTCTCCCAGTGAAGCCTTCCTTCCGCTGAAGCACATCATTTATTTTTTTGCTCCGTTGCCAAATGAGCAGCTGGATCAGAGAGCGAGAGAGGGAGCGAGACATTGAGGAAGAAGAGAGAGAGGTGATGATGTTTCCACTGTAGTCTATGGAGTGTGGCTGCAGACAGGACTTTGTTGTATTTGCTTAACGTAGCACTGAAGGAGAATTCCTCCAAAGACATTAAAGGGGCCCTATTATGCTTTTAGGGGTTTCCCTGTCTTGTAGTGTGTTATAGGTTTTCATGCATGTAAATGGTCTGCAAAGGCTAACATCCCAAAGTTCCCTCCAAAGAGTTTCTCTTCCACACACTCCCCACCCCCCCGTGCCTGAAACGCCTCCATTGGACATTGCTATGTAATACTCACGCTTGTATTGGCTAGCTCTCCAACACATCGTGCGTGATAGGCTAAGGGGCGGGACATCTCTAAGCAGTTGAATAATCATAAAAACACTGGCCACACAGGCAGTATGAGAAAAATAAAGACCTTTTCGAACAATAAAGCAAGTAAACATGTCACTGGAGAGGAACAAAATACAAATTTCAACCTGAAAATGAGTAAAATAGGGCCCCTTTAAGCATAACTTGATAATACTTTTCTAGCATCAGGAGGGCCATCGAGCACCTCTCCACTCTGTAATTGATTTCATCTGTCTCTCCTCAATTTTGTCTGGAAAAACAAGTTCCAAAAACAAACTCGCCTGGGAGTGGAAGCTTTCAAACAAAGCAGGGCTTACTTGTTCTTCGATGAAAGAAAGCAGAAACAAGGGCAAAGAGGAAATGTTATATCAAGACCTTTTTAAACAGTCCAGCCTTCTTCAGATCACAGACAGCTGAGAGCCAATTTAATATCCGCATGGGCAGAGCTGAGCAGAGAAGGGTTGAGCTCGGAGAACACTCAAGTTTTGTTCTGATTAGCTCGGCTTTTTACTCTCTTCAGTTCTGCCTCCCTCCACTCAGGTCTTTTCATCTTCCCTCTTTCCTTTTTTCTGCTTTGTTCTGTTTTTAGCTCGATGTCTTTGTTGCGTCAGTCGAATACATGCGGGTACTTTATGGCCACAGGCTTCATTCATGAATAGCAACTTTTAAATCAAACTAGTCCAGCGGATTATACCCAAATACCTACAAAACATATGCCATCACATCAGCCTCTATATATCAGCTAAATATATGCACTTTATATTTGCCAAACTAAGATAGATAAAAAGGTAAAATGTATAGTTGCTTAAAGAGCAACTTCCAGGTTATAGACACCTGTGAATAAATGTGTAGGAAAATGATGAATACACTAGATTTTCCAAAAAATATACAGAAATATACACTACAGTGACATCTGGCGTCGTTTTTGTAAGAAATTGTCACTTCCGCATAAAAAAGCCTCGGCACGTGACCTCCCGCGTGTGACGTAACACGGGGGAAACAAGGGGGAGAGCGGCCGGTGTAACGTATTAATAAACATGGATCCCAATGCTAATTTCGACACAGAAGAAGTTGAACATGAATATTCGAATGCATATGACGGACCACAACCTTATAATTATGAGCCTGCTAGGCGTCCAAGAGACCAGGAGCAGCCAAGGATTAGAAGAAATAACGGCCATCGGAGAGAAATTGAGCTGTGGTGCGAGGAGAACCAGTGGAGAACTGGGCAGCTATCTTGGTGAGTGACCGGCGTTAGCTACAGAATGTTAGCTAACGTCACATCACAACATTGTGAAGTTAGCTATCATATATCAGGCTATAACTAAAGTAGCATTGATAATATAGTAACGTTACTGGCAGGACTGTTGATACTGATCCATAACAGAAACTAATGCGCAAGTATCAGCCGTATCTCGCGTTACCTAATGCAACTCCACACTACGGCGCTGTACAATACTGCACCATGATTACAAATGGTGAAATACAATGTAAAACTACCGAAAAATACCAGCTCACTAAAACACAACCGCTCAACTCAACGCAACTACCAACTATACCCGCGGACAGAGAGCGGAGATGTTTACCCTTTGTTATGTAATATGACGCGTTTGACGTATGACCTTAAAAAAAAGCCGTTTTTAAGAGCAGAGCTCAAAATTGCTCCTTGCCCTCTGAATTCCTGCCCCTATGTCTCGTAAAACATATCAAATCCTACATTCACTTTTTTAATTGTAATTTTCAAGCAAGTTTAAGCATAAATGTAGAAAAAAATAAAAACCTGCAAGATGCTCTTTAACATCAGCATGTTAGTGTATTCATCATTCATGAAACATCATGTATTTTCCTGAAAGGGGTGCACATGTTTGCTTAAAATCAGGACAATGACTCCTGGCCTTCAGACTTTAAAGTGAAATAATGTCATGCTTATGGAATACGTCTATAGGGGAGTGAATAATTAATATTAAAGGCATGTATTATACAAAACCATAACAATCAAACAGTTTTAACAGACGCTAGACAGACAACAGCTTGGAGTTTGGCCGAACTCACGGATGTTAATTTGGTACGGATAATTACATTTGCCAACAGTTATCACTGCAGCTGGTGACATTACCAACCATCCGCTAACTGAAGTCAATTAAAATATGATAAGAATGGATGAATTGGTAGAAGGATAGATGGGTAGATAGATGGGTAGGGAAGCATTGGTCATTCCTCTCCTCTCCTCTCCTCTGCGTCTTTGTAAGCAGAGGATGGTAGTGAGGAAGGGCGGAGGTCAGAGCCACTCTCATTTACCACTCTCCTCCTCGCTTCACTTCCTTTATTTCCACTATTTATTTGCTCTTGACCTTCCCTTTCTCTGTCAGCTGCAGACGTCCTCTTTGCCGTTTTATCTGTGGTTCACGTTTAGTAAAAACATAAAGGCCTATATACTGTATTTGCATCCACAAACATCAATAAAAGCACACAGTACAAACCAAGGAGCCCTGCCAGTAAACGCAGCTCAATGTAAACTCCGTGTCCTCCTGCAGGCAGGGCCAACACATGATCTAGGAGTGCACCTCTCACGGCATGTAGAGATGTTTGTTGTCGATCATGTAATCTACACTTTAGCCTTGAGTTATCAGACTCCTCTCCCGGGACAAATCAAAGGTTATCATGGGACAACTTTCTGCTGCAGGCTCGGGCTTCCCTACGGTTTCCTCTGTGGCTTCCCTGAAGCAGATACACATGTAGAAAGTATGGGTTGCATGATGCAGTATGCGGAAAAAAGGTGTTATGCAATAACAGTTCTGCATATAAATACACATATCCATGTATATATGAAATATATTACTTTCATATTTAGCGAACTAAATGCTGACAGTATGCTGCTCTAAATAAATAAAGGCAACTGTTTCTGAAATAATTTTTTTGAATAAATCGAACATTGAACTAAACACAAAATACTTTAATAAATAATAACAGTCACATTTTAAAGGGGACCTATCATGCAAAATGCACTTTGTGATGTCTTTTATACATACATATGTGTCCCCGGTGCGTCGGGGAACTCACGCAGCGTCAGAAAATAAAACCCTCTCTCTTTTCCTCCGTACCCAAATCTTTTAAAAACGGGGCTACAACGAGCAGATACAGATTCCATCCGAGCTGACGTCAGCCCGGAATAGTGGGCGGTGACGCTCCGCCTACATGGGCAACGCTCCACCTGCAAACGGACCGCAATCGTTATCAAAAAAGTCTTCCGTCCACCACACGCAACAGGCACCAAAACCCAAAGTTATTTCATTTATAATGACTTTACTTAATAAATCTGCAAATGACCATTTAAAAAAATGTTAAACAGCATTAACCTAAACTATTAATTGATAAATAATAGAATTTTTTTGATTTTTCTTTTGACTATTCCAGCAACAGTTAGATCCCTCAGTAGCGTCCTGTAGCTGGATTTAGAAGTGAAATCCTATTGCTGTGCAAGAGTTAGAACAATAGTACCAGAACATGCCTGTATGCATGGATGAGCTTGACGCATCTTTACAAGATTTTTTTATTTGACACGACATACATTAAGTGACTGCAGCTTTGAAGATGATGAAGATGGGATTCAGTCATCAGTCGCCTCCTAAAATAGAAAATGGGTAACACAAACATGATGTCAGGCTGAATAATGAAATGAAAATGAAATGGCAGTTCAGTCAGATTGTCAGGCTACTCGTGACTTTTCGTCTAAGTAGAATGAGTTTACCATTATTATCAATCCTTGATACTGCGCTTAGTGGTCCTAATTATTGCCTGTTATTTAGCTTATTTTATGCAATGAATTTGTATTTAATGCCACATGTCCCATACAACCTTTATAAACAAGCCGATTCTCAATCATTTTTACGTATCATTTTAGCCTTTTCTGTATTGTTTTTTGTTGTTGTTGTTGTTGTTGTTGTTGTTGTTGCTGTCACTGACAGGTCATCTTATTGCCCCTGACATTGTTTTCTGTAAGGATGAGGGATACACTCTCTAAACTGCTGAACCCAGACAGTTAATGAACACTGAAGGTCAATGTTGAGAGTGGCTGATTCATTCATGACACGCCATCATGTGTCTCCACATCAGCAAGACTTAAGCTCTCTTGCTTGAAAATATAAAATCACTCCATTAATGCTTTTAAACTCAGCAGCTGTGTGTTGTATGTTTTTTATTTATTGTGTCAAAATAAAATCCGAGGTCGCTATATCTTTTTTGATGTATTTCTTTATGTTTTTTTACACATCTCAAACAAGTAAGTGTATTAAGACTCCCTTACAATTGAGTTGTATTATTTTCTTAATTAATTGATCGGCATTTGGCGTCTAAATTGTCCAAAAAAGTATAAAATTACGTTTTTCACTTTATTGTATTCTCTTAACAACAATCCAAAACAAGTCGGTCTATATTAACAATATTTAAACCATTAAAGTATTGGTAATTTTTTCCACAAAAGTTAAACGCTTAACCGCTTGTTATCAACTTATTGATTAAAAGGCTAATTGAAGCTCTTTTTGAAAGATGGTAAATGTGGGAGAAAGATATGTTTGAAATATCTTTAAGATTTGGCCTCAGTAAAAGACAGGATGGTATTATGTATCCAGGCTGAAAACCAGACAATGCTAAAGTATGACAGTAGGTCATTTTCTAAACTCGAGCACAATATGATGTATCGTTACCATCGTGCCCTGCTTCTTAGTGACATGGCCCAGATCCTTGGGGATGACAGTGTAGTGTGCTCTGTCTTTGTCTGTCTGCCTCCATCCTTCCTCTCCCTCCCCCCCCCCCCCCTCTCTCACTATCCATTTTTATGATATCACTCAGCGGGGGGGATATAAATCTTCAGAGCCGAACAAGCTAGACTGTAGTTTTCTTTGAAAATTGATTTGAAGTGTTGAAAAATGATCTTTTTTTGTAGACTTAAGATTAACTGCAGAACCTCTGACTTCAATTTAAGTCAAAATAGTGTAATTTGATGAGACATATTACTACTTTTACAGTAGTTGACCTCCTTTGTGTACAGTGAATGTAGATGTAGCTAATTGTCCTAACACATTAGATACACACTGTTGAAGCTGGTATGAAGCCAAAGATGACTTCTGTCCGTCCCACTGTGCACTGTGCACGGCCCTGTGTTTGTAGGGGATGAACTTGCCTACAGCAAGATGTGCTGGAGCTCCGAGGCTCCACACTATCAAGTGTAGCATGGCTAATGCATTTTTGATAAGACGGAGAGGGCTGGGTTGTAGGTTAAAATGCATGGGCTCGAGGCTCAAAGGACGGAGAGAGAGAGAGAGTAGAAGGGAAAGTGGAGATGAGAGCGATAGAGAGAGAGTTGCTCTGGCTGTGATGAACACTGAGATTTGTTTATCATACGAAAACTTTCTGTCTTTTTCTTTTTTACTTTTAAGCCCCTTCTGGCTTTTGGGTTAGGGTAAGACATATTGCAAAATAGAGTTAAATGTTGCCTTGTTTATTTTGACATGCAGAATACTTTTGTATTACTGGCCACCTGGAAAATAATGTCCAATAATGAAATTGTTTGATGTACAGCAGACTTTATGAAAACAGCTAATTGTTTTTACAAACTGCAGCTTTCTTTTTTTCTTCATACTCCAAAGTGAATTGGCCTACACACTGCCACAGTAAGTGGTATGCTTTATTTTAGGAAGCTGTTCTTGGTGACATACTTTCTTCTCATTTAAATTGCCAATTACAACCTCCGTTGGTAGACCTTTTTGCGTTTTGTTGCTCCCTAAGTCAGAACTGAAATATGAATGAAACAATCATCTGACTGATCTTAAGCTTCAAAACATCCCAGATTTAATTTCAAAGCTATTGAATCAGCACTGTATGTTTTATCTGATCTTTTTTAATGTTATTCAAAAGTGCTTTTCTATTCATTTGTTAAACTCTGTGCTGCCCACTGCCAGGCTCCCTTGTTTAATAGATAGATAGTTGAATGGGAAAACCTGGTTAAATAAAAAAAACGGACAATTCACTGCGGTGGCTAGAATGAACAAACCATAAACAGTACAATAATTAGTAAGAACACATTTAGCTAACATGTGCTATAACAGCTTAAGGTGGACATTTCTGGAAATACCTTTATTTGTTTTCTACCTTTGAAAGCATATATGTACGCTTAGTATACCTCCACTGGCTCCCTGTCCGTCAAAGAATCAACCTCAAAGTCCTCCTCATTACTCACAAAGCCCTCAACAACCAGGCTCCCCCCTACCTCACAGACCTGCTGCACCACCACACCCCTTCCCGCTGCCTCCGCTCATCAGAAGCCAACCTCCTATCCATCCCCACCCGCACCAATCACCGGACCTGGGGGGACAGAGCCTTCTCCGTCGCTGCCCCCTCCCTCTGGAACTCACTCCCACAACCCATCAGAGACTGCACTGACCTCACCACCTTCAAAAAACTCATCTTCAATCTGGCTTTTAATGTGTTGTTTTTGTATTATTTGACTTTAACTATATATATTTATTTGTTGTTCTTTTCTTTTCACTATATCTGTAAAGCGACTTTGAGCACCTGTAAAAGCGCTAACAAAATAAATCTATTATTATTATTATNTTAAACTGTCGGTTTTCTCTGGAACTTTTTCCTTGTACGATGTGAGGGTCTAAGGACAGAGGGTGTCGTATTGTCATACTGATATTCTGTACAAAATGTGAAGTCCACTGAGACAAATGTAACATTTGTGATATTGGGCTATATAAATAAACATTGATTGATTGATTGATTGATTAGCTTAGCACAAAGACTGACTTTGAAGCAAAACCGATACCATGGCTGGGCCTAATGATAACAAAATCAGCCTCTAAAGCTAACCATTAAGATATTACATATTTTTAGTTTAATCTGGACAAAAAACTATGTCTGAAAACTGTTGTTTTAGGAAGGGGGGGTTATGAGCGGGACAATTTCCTTGTGGCAGAGCAGTTGCCAGGCAACCAGAGGAGTCTCCAGGAAGTGGCTTTGCCCGGGTCGGCTGTGGCTTCATATTTAACAGACAGAGTGGTATCGATCTCCTCATCTAACTCTCGGCAAGCAAGCAAAAAATCTAATTTCCTAAAATGTCAAAAATATTCCTTCAAGCTTTGAAGATCTAAAGAGGGGAACTCCAGAGTCTGTGATGATTCTCTGTTGGTTTATCGACTGAAGGGCGATAATACTAGCGGTCAGAAGTAGCTGTCAGAGCCGTAAGACAAAGCACATCTTCACAACAGGATGAAAGCGGGAGTCGGTTATCTGTTGTCTTCCAAATCAGTTGTTAAAGATGAGTATATCAAATAAACTAAACATTGTACCCTGAAGGCTCGGCTGAAAACATCTGCTTAAAAAAACACTGAGAGACTGTGTGTGTGTGTGTGTGTGTGTGTGTGTGTGTGTGTGTGTGTGTGTGTGTGTGTGTGTGTGTGTGTGTGTGTGTGTGTGTGTGTGTGTGTGTGTGTGTGTGGCTGCTGGGAAGGACAGCCTTCTGCTCTGTTGCATTAAACCTTATTATAAATGATCAATGATGATGTCTCTAAAGGGAACATCAAGGCCTGTGTAAAGTCTTATATTATTAGTATATTTGACAAGCTTTCGTATCCTAAATAGATAGAAATACAGTATGTGGAGGAGTCGACCTGAGGCAAAACAACTGTATTGCTTTCCATTCAAACAGCCCATCCTCAATGAATCTCTTTTGGTTATAAATTTATGTTTGCAGCTTTTGCATCTGCACTTGATTCACAGCTTCCACTCCCATCCTGTCATGATCTTCTGACATGTGCCTCTCCAGGGCGACCTCCGTTAAATCCACGTGTGTCCTTGTGCTGAGGAGACCTGAATGATGCTGATCTCCTTACAGCTCCAGTGTTGCTCTTCTGTACCTGAATCTGAAACTGAACTCTAACCCGCTTGCTGAAATTGTTGCATGGTTACATTTCTGTCCACATAACCTCAGTGTGAATGCAATTCTGTGTTGAATGGGTTGTTGAGGTGTTACCTGTGAAGTGGAATCACCTGGTAGGAAGGTGGCACAACGCAATTAGAGGTGAGAGAAAGGCTGAGAGAAGAGCTGGAACTTGTAGTTATCCAAAAAGTGCTATTTGTGTTTGAAACTGGAGCTCAGTCTGCTCTGATTGGTTAGCCCACCGGCTCTGTTGGTGAACCACTTAGGGATTAGACCATTAATATGCACAAAAACCTGTACGACATAAAGGGAAAAGCCTAAAATGTAGAATATAGCCCCTTTAACACAATCAGTTAAATGTATATGAACTCCCAAAAAGCAACTGGGAAAACAATTTGACAATTCTATTGATATGCTTTTCCATTCATTGATTCCTAAAGATGTTTTCTGACGTTTTCTCTTGAGAACTTGAAGCACTGCTGCATTTTGAATATTTGAGAGTGGTTGCTTGCTTCAACTGAAAGGGGCACTGCACAGACAGAAATATTTTAAATGTTCACTTAAAGATTCCTTGACGTCGCACACTGACACTCAATGAACTGTAGACGGACTCTGGACCAAACTTGTGACTCTGGACCCTTTTTAAAAATCCCAGTAAGTGACCAGTAAGAAAAAAAAAATTAATGTGAATTGTGTATCAGACAATACTGCTCAACATCTCAATGTTTTGAGATGTCCCCTTTAAATTCAAAGCCCAACAGTTTAGCTATAGACCATGTCTCCTTCCAGCATATGCTTGCTCTAGACCCGATGAATTATGTACCCTCACAAATTACCAGTCTGGCCATCCGTCTGGCAACCAATTCATGTTTTAAGATACAGAAGTTGGAGATGTTCTGCGAGCCTTAGTTGGCACTTCATGTGAATGGGCTTTTTGATATGTGTGAGTGTTAATTCTGAAAGTGAGGCATCCGTTATATTTATGAGACAAGAGCAGGAATTATTAATGAGGTACAGTATCTTAAAGAGTTCCTTTTAAAGCCTGCAAATGTTCCTGTACATGAAGAAGTGTTTTAGCCTACTTAACGCCTCGATTTGACTGCACTTAGTGACAGATTGGTTTGGACACACATACACTGTCAGTGAATCATGTGTTGTAGACCTCTAGTTAACTTCACATCCATGTTCTTGTGTTTCCTCTGTAGCATTTAGTGATAAAATGACATCAAATTCCACTTAGGTTGGGAATTAATCTACTGTAGTGTATAGTGTTATTTGGGTCTGTGGGAGTCACATCTGTAAATATGTACAAAGCACAGTATGAAACCACAGTACTACAACTAAGCTGCGGTGTTATTAAAATGTAAATGTCAGCGCTGCACCTTGCAGGATGAGCTCAGCAAAAAAAGAAAATACAGTTAAAGCGTATAAGTCTTTCGCCTTTTACTAAAGACTTAACACCTACGAGTTCAACCTATTTTTGGCTTGGTCGTTTGGCTGAGCATTCTGAGTTTTTGAAAGACTAGAAAAGAGCAGTCATTCGCACCTGGGCGATCCAAGTTACGCAGCGCCTCTGTTATGCCAGGTCAAAAGAGCCGCACCCAGACCGGTGGTAACTGCGCAACGAGTCCGTCTCCTGCAGCAAACGGTTAAACACTCAGAAGACCATTTTTTATTCCCATCGTAAGAGTCATCAGCGAAGTTGCATATCAAGACTCAACAACAATAGCAATTTGTTTATGATAAAAAAGAGGATATATTTATATTCCACAAAAACGTTATACAAAGTTCAAATCGGGATATTATCGTTATATTTGCGTCATGTCTCATTATTAGATGCATCTTAATGTATATCCCCCTTCTCACTGTGTGTTACTGTTTACATTTGTACTGTATTTGAAAATGGGCACCAAATCATGACTTCAAATGGCAAATTTGGCAAGAACTGGGGAGTGAGATGATCAAAGAAGCAAATTTAAAAGAGTTACATTAAGATTAAAATATATCCTCCTTTATTGCAAAAAATGAAATAGAAATGACAGTCTGACATCTTAAATGCTGGTTGAAGACACGCATCAAAAACACTTTTATTTTGTTCACTCTAACTCAAGATTTTCTGTAAGGCAAGGCAAGGCAAGTTTATTTATATAGCACCTTTCAACACAAGGCAATTCAAAGTGCTTTACAAAAAATGAAAGACATTAAGAAAATGGCATTTAAAATCAGTCATTAAAAAGAAACATAATAAAAGAAAAAATACATGGATAAAAGTAGAGAAAGTATTCTCTTTCCACTGCAGTTAGCTGT